>NW_008622710.1:8294-24616 GCF_000691845.1 Merops nubicus | reverse complement strand
TTTCCCTATCAAGATCCCTAGAGTTATTCATCAGTCCTTGATGAGCAATATTTCCCCTAACTTGTTTTTTGTATTAGAACAAAGTTTGTGGGTTTCTTTGTTGGTTTGTTTTTTTCCTTTCAGGATGTTTTATCAGGTGTTCCATTTGTCTCTCCTCTGGAACTGTTGTTCACTTCAATTTATTATCTTCAGAGGAGTATTTGTCATCTTTTTGCCCTAAAATCAAGCTACTGTTTCACAATGGGAAACATACTTCTGCACCACTTACCTCGTCTGGTAGTTCACTTTTATCATAAATTGCCTTTGTTCTCACTGGCTCACCAGCAGGAAAAATGTTAACAGACCACCAGGACGTCCAGAAATACCGTACATCTGCCCTTTGTCCATTTACGCATTACTGTCTTCCAACTGTCTTGGTGTAAATTCCCTTAGATAGTTTGTCTGACTTGGATGGCTAAAGATCTTTGTGGACACAAAATCAGCAGGGTAGCAACTTGATAGTAATTGGATATTCCTAAATACACAGTACTCTTTCAATACTACCCTTTACCTACAAATCAAAAGCAACTCTTTTTAAATTAAAAGCAACTCTATTTTTTGCTTTCTGTGTACAAGGCTTGCTTCTCTGGCTCAACATGTTGCAAAGTGGCTAGCTGCAAACTAGCCTGCCCAATTTTCTGCTCTTTTTTAGTGACAGAGTATTTCTCATACTGATGTAAAGTTCTATAATGTATCACTGTGCAGCTTCCACACCACTGTTGTGTGATCCTCCAGACACAGTAACTGTACTGGAAGAAATCTCTATTTCACATAAATTTGTGCAATTACATTTGTAAATTTGTACAGTTTGTACTTCATATAAAAAAGTATTTTGGCATCTGTGACATCTATTACGCTCCCCACAGTTGCTTATAATGTGATTGAAGTAAAGAATTTTACCAGGCATTTCTGCCTCACTGTCATTGCTTCCCATTAGCAGGAAAATATGCTTCTGTATCATAATGGATATAATAGCATCATAATGCAAAAAAAAAAAATCCAGGGAGGGGGGAAGGGGGAGAAGGAAGAAAAACACAACAACAAAATAAGTGGGAGAAATAGTGAGGCCTATAAGTGACATAGAAGTCGTATCTTAACCAACGAAACAGGCACCAGCACACTGCACTCTTGAACCAGCACACTGCACTGGCCAAAACCTTCAAAGATAACTGTCAAAAGGAAGTTTGCTGGCATACATTAGTTAGCACTTAATTCTATCTTCACTGAACAATGTATGTAGCTGGAAAAGGAGAGACGAAAAGAGGAAAAGGAAGCCAGAATGTGCCATGCTAATTAAACGTATTCTCTGCATACTTTGGAAAACACCACATACATTTATAGCACTGTAGCTTTTTTCTTATTTGCTCATTGCTGAATTGACAAATAGGATTCAAGAACTTCTTGACACGAGAGGGAGTTTCCCAATACCCACCCTTTGCATAGAATTAAACAAATTTGCCTAGATGCAGTCAGCACAAACATTGTTTTCCTTAGAATATCCAGTTCTGGCCATGTGACAACCAGGAAGCTTATCAAGCAAGCCAACCCTCCGATCATCTAATCTTGTTTTAGACAGACGCTGTTAGCAGTGTACACGTTTTAAGTGACAAACTATCTACTGTTACTTGTAAGTCCTCAAACTAAAATATCATTCAACAAAGCAAGACCAAAATATTTCAGTGTTGAAACACCTGTGGTCCTGACAGTCACGCTGCCGATGAAGCCGGCGGGTCCATACCTCTTCTGCACCGCAGGGAATGCCAAGCGGACAGAATGACAAGTTCACACAGTGCACGGCCGAGGTAAAACCCATCTTGTGCTGACTGGATTAACCGTCATAGCTGACCCACCTGGGAGACATTTGAGCAGGTACTTCATGCCATAACTTGTGAATGAAACTAAGAAGGGGGAGGTCTGGGCCAGCGTTTACTGCTGTGAGAAGAAATGAATCAGCAAGACAAGAGGACTCATGGACTAAATATGCAAACCAGAGCTTGTGTAACAACCCTGGAACATGTCCAAAACAACTGAAATAAAGAAGCCACAAGAATACCGAAGCTATGGGATGCAGGGGGGCTGTCTTTGCCCAATGTTGTTTTCTTCATTCAGGTGGAAGTCTTGATAGTAACACAATGAAACAGGATTTTCCTTAACTGACTCAAATCACACACAGATTCAAAACTCCATCCTTAAAGTGTAGTTAGAATACAAAGTATGCTCCATTGCAAAAGAAGCTGTAACACAGTACAAATGAAAATTTCAGGGACTTGTTAAATTTACCTAGTAGGCAGAGTATGGTCTACAAAAATAGTTTAAAAATTGACAAATTTAGTATCATTTTTGATCTGTATGTTCACCATGTATTTCAGTACCTTTAAACGCACATTGATACGTTACCTTCACATGTGACCTAAGCATTGAGCAGTGTGCTCACCATGGACTTAGTAGCTTGGAAAATAACGACACCTTTTGAGAAAGCTATTCACTACAAAACTTTGAGAAGCTGGAGAACACACAATTGGCATTAAGAAACCTCTATCCAAGAGGATGACAAAACCTCAGAAACACTTACAAGGTCCCTTGTGATACCTACAGTAAACACTTCATCGTAACATGCTTCACGACTCAGCTATTGAAGATGTGCCTGCAGCCACAAGCCTATCACAAAGACAGCATTTGCTTCACAGCTCTGCTCTTTTTATCTAGCAGAGATTTTCTTTCCCCAGAGAAGGCTCATTAATCAAGTCTGCTAATGAATTAACAGGAGTGAAAAAGGGACTAGTTATGAAATAAGAGCACACTACTACAAAGCAACAAAAAGAACCATCTCTACATCAAACATTCCATTTGGATGTACAACTTGGTAAGCGTTTCAATGTGAAAACAAGCAGATCCACAACGAAACCAGGATCATAAAACAAGATTCTAATTCAACATAAAATTATTCTCAACATTCAAAAAAAGTGTATCAGCCTACTCTCTTATACATATCAAGGAATGCTACTGAACAATATGAACAGCATAACAAAAGAGAGGACCCTTTCTAAATCCAAGCTGTGCACTGCTGCCTGAACTGCTTGCTTTGGTGTTGTTAGCTTGGCAGTAAATAGGACAGTAATGGCTTATTAAGTTTCAGCCTACCCACATGATAAAATCACTTCTCTTCTGTGATGATTTCATCATGGTATCACTCACTAGTCAGAACTGTGAAAAATCTCAAAGATTTAGCAGAGAAAACTGGCACTTTATCTAATTCTTTGTAACCAAAGATCTTCAGAAAAAATAATTCTGAATTCCTCAAACAGCATATCGAGCACTTTTAATAAATTTAATGAGGAATTTCCTCTCAAAAAAAAGTCTCAGAATAAATATTCTTGCCATTCATCCCGACTAACCTTTGCTATTAAAAAACATTCATTTCCCACATAACAATTTTCAAGCAAAAGTTCCAACACTTGTACTATCTTTCCATGATTCCTACATCAAAACTCATGAGACACGTGCATTTCCAAGTATGTAACTTCTACAACATAATAAACATTTATATAATTACTTCTGCTACTAAAATATTTCCCCTCTCATAAGTCAAAATTTTCCGTGGATAGTTACAAACATTTCTAAGTATGTTCTATCTGTATTCTTGAATCAGAGCAAGAGATGGAGAGAATGGAGTGAAAAATGCTTTTGTTCAATGGTGCCAATTAGGACTAAGACAGTATATTAAGATCAGACTTATCCTATTGGAGACTCCACTCCAGTATATTAAGATCAAAGCATATCATGATCTACTAAAGATTTTTGTGGCACTTATATTAGGCACACACTTGCCAAAAACCTCACCATGTCACTCTGGTTATACTGTCCCTATAACTCTCTACAAGCAACTGCATGCATCTGCTGTTGAATTATGATATTAGAAATAAGTTCAAACAACAAGGAAAAAACCTTTTGTCTTAGCCCCCCCAAACATACCTTTAACAACGTACTAAGCATACAGAACCAGTACAGTACATGCTTGCAGCCGAAAAAAACAACAAAGACAATCCCTTGCAATACAAACAAAAACTGACAATAAAAACCCTAATCACATTAACCTTTCTTTAGACAGGATAACAGCATTTAAGTTTGCTTACTCAGGTGGAAATATTTGTTTGAAACCACTTTAAGTTTTTGCACAGAGCTACCTGAATGCATCACCGTAAAATGGGTTCCAACCTTGCATACATTATGTAGCATTCAAAGCAAACCCAGAAAATTATAGCAGAAGCAACAAAGATGAGGTTGCCTATACAGAAGTGCTCACACTTGAGAGCCATAGCAACATGTTAAAGCCTCAGACACAAAGACCACGTTCTGTGACCCGAGTGTGACAGACTGTGCCAGTGCAGTGAGTAGCCCTGACACTTCTTGACAGAGAGCAACCACAACCCACAGTCTTTACCTCTCTTTCCTACAAGCCACCGTAACACAAATTCAGCAGTTAACACATAAGTTTGTCATTCTTACAGGCGAGGGTGAGGGCAGACGTTGTTAGTACACTGCAGAGTAACTGAAACAGTAAACGCACACAAAGCATTTCTTTCCCCTTATTGCCTTCAACACAAAGGAACAGTCACCTACCCGAATCACTCCACCACTGCCAATTCACAACACAGGAGTCTGAATCCGTTTCTGAACTTGAATCATAGAATCACCAGGATGCAGAACAGAGTTTATTACACCATTCACATGGATCTGTGAAAAAAAAAAAAAAAAAAATCAAGTAATGTTGTCAAGATGAAGGATATATAGCGTCTTGCACAAAAGCTAAGAGTTTCAAATCCACACATTAACTTGGTTTTACACCAGAATTAAACACAGAAGAGATAATATGTAATTTACCACCACAACCACTGTTCTACAGCTACTCATTTTTGTCCCCTGCCAAATCTCAAAGCAACGCACGCAAACAGAGGAAGCAGCATGCCAAAACATAAAAAAGGTAGAACTGAATATCATCTCCTCCTTGTACACTGGCCAAAACCAAAACATACGCATTGCTACCAAGCTTGAGATTAAAAGAACACCCTTTCTACTACCTGTATGAATGGAGTTTAAAAGCAACTATCCAGTTAACAGAATATAACCAAAACGAAGAAATCATCTGCAGGACCTCAGCTGTATGATTTCCTCTTAATGCACTGCTGTTCTCAATAAGTCTCAAGTGCATTCTCTGAATGAGAATCTATACCACCCACACTGTCACTAATACTCCCACAGCACTCCTGGGGAAATACAACTGCATGCAGCAGATAAAGCTTTAAAAAAATATACAATTATTTTAATTGGACCTGACAGCTGCCTTTCATTTAGTTTAACATGAAGTTATATTGAAAGTCTGCAGCCACAGCCATTGGCAAGAGTGGAGACAGTAGGGTGTAAACAGCTGGATCTATTTCTGAGACGCCTGCTCTGCCTAGTGAGCTTTTGTGGAGTACTGCCACAATATACTCTATTATGCTGAGGATACAAAGTTTTATTATGTGGTCCTGGCTAGCAGGACGGAATAATGCAGTAAATCCAAGATGTATATGGAACACACTCATAGCTTCATCTCAACATTTGTTTGAGCCAGTTTCACTGACGTGCCAAAATAGGGAAGAAAGAGTAGACAATAAATTATAGAAGAATTGTTTTGTCATCTGCCTTTAAAATGAAAAGTACATTCCCTCCGCTTCCCCACCCACCCCCAATTATGTCTAATACATCTAAGGTTTTTAATTTGACAACTGGAATGTTTCAAAAAAGAAGTTGATTCTTCAGGAGGTGAGACCCTGATCAGCATACTCTTTTCATAAAGCATTCAGTCACAAAACACAGTTTCATGACTCCTAAAGTTTCTACGCCAAAGAGCAGCAACAGAATCATCACCAAAATAACTATTTCTGCTATTTCTAGAACACTGCAAAATTTAACAAACTCTAAAACCTCCATACTAATACAATTGTTTAACAGATCTTGGCTACCTTTTCCAACACGCTCCTGGTATCAGCTCACCATGGGGCCATGGCCAGCACAGCTGAAACTCTGCTAGAGACTAGAAGGATGAGACTAGCTAGAAACTCTGAAGGATGTCAGGGCTGATGACTATACTGCTCCTTTCCTGACTTGTTTTGGAATTTAAAAATCTGGGGTGCTCTCTCTTACAATGGTGACTCTGGAATCCCCCTTCTGAAATTTTCCTACTGCTTTCCCACCTACAGCCAAAATTTTTGCATGACTAAAAACACTAACACCGTATAAAACCAGGTTTGCATCTGGCCAGGAACTCCCTTCAAAACCTGTCCCGCCCCCCATACTTCTTTCAGGAACTGCTGCTCTAAGAGGTAAAGACTGGAAGAGCTTTCTTGGCTCCTAAATAACTAAGAGGAGCTGAATGACCTCCCTCTACCTTGTCTTACAATCTTCCACAGAAGGTTAAACTTCCAGTTCAATTTGAGATGTAAGCAGCATCCTTAGACAGGCAGTGGGCTGTTGAACATGATGACCTCTCTGGATTACATGGTCAGGT
This sequence comes from Merops nubicus, assembly GCF_000691845.1. Taxonomy (NCBI): domain Eukaryota; kingdom Metazoa; phylum Chordata; class Aves; order Coraciiformes; family Meropidae; genus Merops; species Merops nubicus. Next base: position 18,027 of record NW_008622710.1, on the reverse strand, counting down.
TTCAGACTACCTGTCACGTCTTTAATTCTGCAGCACTCCGATAACCCACCCTTCCACTATATCCCAAGTAGCAAGAGAAAGAATGAAGTAACTGTAGGGCCATAAACAACAGACAGTTGCATAGATCATTACATAAAAGATGCTTATCTAAGCATTATCTAAGGACTGGAAAAGAGAACCAGAACACTCCCTCATACTCTGTGCTCTCCCCCTACCAATAAATACAATATTGTTACAAAAGTTCAAAAGACAGGCATCAGGTTAACTCCCCATGACCATTAACCACCTTCTCGTTAAAAAAAAGAAATCTTGAATTCTTTACTTAGTTTCTTTAATAAAAAACTGACTACCCTGGCATACATGTTGCAAGGGCTCAGTGTTAAGCTACACTCCAAACAAGGGTTTGGAAGGAGTAGGAGAGCGAGTCTCCTACATCTTTAGAAGAAAGATCTTCTACTCTGGCACTTCTTCACTCAAAGCAAGTTTTCCCCAGAACAGAACTTAGAAGTTAAGTAGAACTAAGGCTACAGCCTACTTCTAACATTTTCATTATCATATAATTCTAGTTATTAATTAAAACACAGATTGTTTCATTAACACCAAGAACCCGTTCCAGCTCAAACCCCTGATGGGCAGGTCACTGTATGAAAAAGCACATATATTACATTTTACTTATAAATTCATTTCAGAAGAGTAATGAACAACCAGGACTTTTTGTATATAGATAGCTTTGTGCTGCTGAAGGGAAAAAAAATCATCCCTTGCAGACAATGTCTGACAGAGAACAAGTCATTTTGTGGCTACAAAGACAACTATGAGAACAATCAACTTGGATTTTGCTCCACTACTACATTTGTGAAACTCATGTTGCATTTTAAAAAAAGCTGTGAATTAAACCCCAGAAGAACATTTTTTCATTTGTACTCTGTTTATAGTCCTCTGTTACTGTTGCTCCTTTTTTTCAATAGCTCTAGAACATGAAAGGTCACAGTCTGCCTAGCTATATGAAATTTTTTTGAGCTATTGCAAAAAAAAGAAGGTGGGGTTAGTACTGCTATCAAGCACTTCAGACTTAGAAACAACATATCCTAAAGCCCATGCATAAATCACTAGTGATATTACATTATAATCCAAGGCCATCTATCATTTTGACTGGTCTTACTGAAGGAAGACGCCAGATGGAACATTGTAACGGACACTACTCTAATTTCATTACACGTTCCACACAAAGCCAAGAAGCAACATCACACCACCATCTCGGCATAGGTGCAATCACTGAGAGCAGTCAGCAATGGAAACGATCACTTGAAGCAGCAAAATTCATTAAAAATACTCCATTAATAAAGTTTTAAGAGGGGTCAAAGAGACTATCTGAGCTACTCAGTCAGTTCTACTGAATCAACAGATCTATAAAACCTAGCATTTTGCTTCTACAAGGAAGGGGGGGGGGGGAAATTTAAAAAACCCACAAACATTTACTACTACATGATTCTTCCCTTTCCATTTTCTTCATCTACCATGACAAAGCAAAAAAGGGGTTTTAGATTTCTGTTAAGCATAGTCTAGCTGAATCTATACTCCCAAATAAGGGAAAAATATGAACTTAAAGATTTATGAACACAATTACTAGGAGTGCACACCCAGAATTGATAATTTAGCAGCTTCATTAAAGCAATTGAGTGTGAACAGAAACAACACAAATGTTCTCCACAACTACTTTCTGAAAGCAATAAAGTACTTTGTGTACCTGATTTTCTTCCATTAACTGGGACAAACAGGATGTGTATAATTACAGCTAACACAAATTTGTTAGTTTGTATTTAATAAAGTTGTTCTGATACACATTTATTTCACTTAAAAAAAAAAAATCAGTCAGAAGTGCTTAAACATATTCAACTACTATCCTTCAAAGCGTTGGTAGATAATTTGGTTATAGAGATTCAGATTGCTAGAAGCTAGGTGATTGACAGGAGCTGGCATGAATTTGCTGGTACTTTATGAGCTTAAGCACTTGCATCTGAGTAGCTGGGTTTTACACAGCCTAAACACATAAATTTGACATTGTATCCCTAAATTCTTCTACAGATGAATGACTGGAGGGGAAGGGAAGAAGGGAACCTTTTTCAGCAGTGTATGTTAATCCCACTAAACTCAGTTTCACTAGTGGCTGTAATTTCAGTATGCAAGACTCAAAGTTCATGTCCAAGTATCAGGACTGATACCTGAAAATGTATGATGTTAGCAGAGAAAGAGCAATTTCTATTTTGTATATTAAGATTAAAGGATCTCCTAATACAGATAAGAGGGGGAAAATGTGTATTTTACATGTATATACACACACACACCCCCCTAAAAAGTTGAGTCTAGTTTGTATTGTAATAATAAAGCAGAATAAATTTTAAAATATCTACACAGTTATCTTCCATGAAACTTTCTGGCCCAGCATTTTTAAGACATTACAGATGCACTGAAACTAGACTCCAGTCCCTCAACAGGACTCAGAGGGATTCCTCCACCAAAAGAGACAAGACCTGGGGTGAGGAGAATGTATGTCATGTTTTAAGTGGGAAAACTCCAGAAGAAAGATAACTTTAAAACCACAAAAAGTTAATGAAGTTCATAATATTTCAATCACATAGTCATTTGGAGGTGGAGGGATGACTATAAATATGAATTTGTGCCAGAAAAATATACACCCTCAGGTTCAGAATCGATTCCAATTTACTATGCTCTAGATGCCTATTACAGATAGACTTTTACAAATGAAGTAGACATATAAAGGAAACAGGAAAAAACGTACAGTTTCATGCTCATTTGCAAGGTCAACAGGTGCTTCATTTTTTAATTCCTAACTGGACTGCAAATGCACTTAAGAAAAATCCTAGTATCTTTTGAATCTGGCAGGGTGTGAGAAGGAAAACAAAAAGACTGCACACCAGCAAGAAGAGTACTGCCTACCGTCAGATGCAGCAGAAGGTTAAGACTACACAGTCACAGGCTAAGGCTCCTTCAAAGCAAAGGTGATAACTTCATTATTACTGAAGTTTTTCCTCTTAGTATGAAAAAGATTTATCAAAAAATGTATGCAAATATGTTTTAGCACTGACAACAACACACGCTGGTAGCAAAAGTCATTCAGCTGGGTCACATTTTATAATACGGTCTGCCTTAGATTCACAGCTTTGGTGATGTTTTCCTGAAAGAATCAACCAGTGAAGACAAGAAGAGAGGGATCAAGGGAGGAATAATTTTAAAAATGAAAAACTAACTATGCCAAGTATCTCCAGGCAACCAAGAAGCAGCAAGGTCACCCAGTCAGGTCAGCAAATAGTTCTGGTCCAGGCAGTGACTATGTCAGCAGTTCATGTTCTACACTATGAGTTCAGAACTGAAAGAAATATTAACAGGATGTGGTCTTAACTGCAAGACACACTTGCTCTGCAAGTGCATGTTTTTATGACAAAAAGTCAATTACTAGCCTACAGAGCAATACTTCACATTTATAAAAGCCTTGAGGGAATGAGACTAAAGCATACAAAACAGATAATCAATTTACTTACATTTACTTTCTCTAAACCAAAGAAAAACTCCTGTTACAATACAAACTGACCCGTACAACAAGCCGCCTTGTCAAGAAGTGGTCATGATGAAGAGTTTCAGTTGTTCAGTTGGGACTAATTGTAATATTAAGGTTAAAAAAAAATTCAACTAATTCAAAGCTGCAATTCAAACCCTGAGTACGGAACAGATTCATAAAAAGAAAAATTGAGACTAGAAATATACAACAGAGCCACTGATCTAGAAGCATCTCTCTAGTCCCAGTGCTCTTAACTGAGGGTAAACAAGATCCGCCTCAAGCTTCCTACAGCATCAGAAGCTGCCACTTCATAGCAGATGTTGGCTGTTACTGAGAGCAGAAGGCACACTACTTCCAGGCTTAACAGGAAAGATAGTTTTTTTCCATATGAAGTCCATGTAATAAAGGTCAACTGAAACTGGCTTAAGTGTTTGTATGTAAAGCACATCTACAACTGGCACAGATGAAAGCAGTCTCTCTGCACTGCACACAAGCTTCTCATCCTAATCCCTCTACTACTGCCCCTCCTATTAATTGATTACCTTAGATCCACCAACATCACACATTTGAAAAACACACTTAATAGTAAATCCTGACAGGAAGAAATAGAAAGACCTTTCTTATAATTAAAAAAAACTTAACTTCTATGATGCTGTTTTCTGATCTGCTCCCCAGCCAACAACATCAATGTCTTGGAGAGCCTATGGAGAAGGGACATGTCCAGGAAGAAACCACAAGAAAGGATAAAACAAAGTGGAACAGCCAATATGCTTTGAGAAGTCATATCAATTATATGTCATGGTTAATTCTACCCTCTGTGATTTAATTAAGTTGCAAAACACCTTAAAAAGATTAAATACAACTCTTTAATGGAGAGGTAACAAGAGAAATACTGGGTAAATCCCTAAACTTGATTCTACAGTACTTTCAACAGTACATAAAGATATTAGCAGAAAATCTGGAATTAACTGTAAAGGGGGCAGGAGGAAATCAATACACTCCCTAGCCTTACTTGTCTATTAAAATCAGAAATGGCAAGGGCTCTGATAACAGTTTAAGGTGGTCAATCAGTGAGAAAAGACAACTTACTACACCTGCTACACATATACTGCAATTTGCCACCATTTACAGGTTCTGAAGAGCAAAACCCAATCTTGTGTTAAGATTAGGTTTTGTGGACTGCATTAACACTATGCTAGTAGGAAGTCAAACCCAAACACAGATGTAAACTGATTTCTAAGTTCAATTGAAAATTAATTCCTGTTACTAGTGATGATGAGGACAGAGCTGGGAATAAGTTTTTGATGTCAAAAATGTCAGCAAACCAGGCCAGACTCTAGAGAAATAATAGGTACCACTCAAAGGAGGGGATAGAAGGGGATATCCATAGATCCTTGCTGCAGTGCACTCAAAGTGCATTTGAGAAACATAAACTGACCAGGCAGAAAACACAGACCTGATAGGACAATTATTTGTGCAGCTATTTCTGGTACTTCCTGCAACTCGATAGCTAGAGAGAACTGTGCTGTAGTCACTGATACCTGGAAGACAAGTAGAAATGCTGGAATGCATTGAGCTTGAGCAGGTAAGGCCTCCTTCTGGCTAGCAGGGCCATAATTCATTCTTGATGGTGACTAAAATGAAAATAAACACCACACTTCACATAAGAACAAAGGCTGAGAAGAAACAAAGCTCTTGTATACCTGAACGTGTTAGAAATGTCCCTGCTTACTGCAGGGGGGGGGTGGACTACATGACCTTTAGAGGTCCCTTCCAACCCAATACATTCCATTGTCCTCTGATTCTATGTTTTTATAGATTCTTTCATAACTATCCCAAAAAAGGGTTAGACCACACAAACTAACACACATCACATCCAGGAAAGACAGGTGGGCTGCCAGAACAAACACAAGAGCACATGACAGCCCAGTTGATGCAAAACTAGAGAAAAACAGAAAACTCCAGAAGATGTTTTTGGACTGTATGCCTCATCTCTCAGCAGACAAGCACATCCTTAGCTGGTGGTTTCATGGCCATGGGACACTTAAAAATTAAAAATTTCAGGGAGCAGAAAGGGCAGAATTTAAATTTAGTAAAAGAAACACTAGCATCTCTTCTTTCAATCCAGCAGACAGGAACATATCAAGCTTCCAACTCTGCTTCACAACTGAGCTCTTAATATCACAAAAAAAAAATGCATACAAATGATGGTAATTGTGGCCTCAGCTACAGTCAGGGTTCAGATGAAGCTACTTCAGTATTAAATGTTTGATTTAAATAACTTTAAACATTTGTCCTCACTCCTTCCACTTTCATAGACCTATCACTTCTTAAACAAGACAGAAGAACCGTAAGGGACCTTACATAAGAGAATTCACTGAAGTTAATTTTTAAGTCTATGTCTAATCACAGTGATGGAAGAGAAAAAAAAGACAAGAAAAAATAATATTAAAGCAAAATTGCTTTTATAGGTACTTCATTCCTCTGGGTCTAAGAGAGATGCAAAATCAAGGCCTTCAAATTACTTCAGATAAGAAGTCTATGCAAAATGTTAATTAGAAACTGATCAGACACCATTACGGCTTCTAGAGAGTTGTGTGGTTTTCTGTCAATGCAATTTTCAATATCTTAGCCTCCCAACTAGGAGGAATCAAAGTGACTACGACCTCCTTTGCAAACAAGGACATAATCTGCAACCAAACAAGCTCTGCCCTGGGCTTGTTCCTTTATCATAATAAAATCCTGTAATATTTGGAGCTACTAGCTGTCAATGTTCCCACTTCCTGACTTGAGAATTTGCTAGAATTAGGGTTTGGAAAGAGGCAACACCCTTCACTGTCCGTTGTTATTTTCAGCAACCTTGGTTTTCTACCTGCAGTTTCAAGCAATTACATACAACTTGAATAGGGATGTAAAGAAACACACAAGCTACCAGCCTTAAAAAAAAAAAGAATAAAGAAATCCCTCTAAGCCCCACAACAAAACCATTCAATAAAACAACCCAATCCCACACCAGAACCCTATATATTGTTCAAAGGCTTAGATATCCAAGGAGTAAAACATAATACTCTTTTTCCTATGCAGCATGCTATTGATAACCTTTTTGTTTCAATTTCCATCTATGGTACATTTTAATTAAAAGAAAAATAGAGTATGGGGAAACAAACAGTAGTGAAAATGCTTAAAGTGTAAGACGGCAACTGCTCTTTAATACTAGCCTCAGTACAAGAAGTAATTTTTAAGCTCTTAATTCAGGAAAGAGCACAGATTTGAAGAGGAAACTACCACGTTCTGTTTCACATAAGTGTGGTATTTTTATTCATTTGACATATGTTGCTTCCTGAACAGATTCAACGTATTTTGGCATTCCAGAACAAAACTGCTGTCATCATGTTTGGCACTTCATGTACAATGCAGCCAGGAAGCCACTCCTTAGACTATGCAGCCATCTGCAGCAGATACCAAAGGTTTTTAAACAAGCAAGCTGCACTGCTGTAAATATGGAGTATTCCAATACACAAGAAGAGTTCTCATCTACTAATCAGACTCCCCATCTAATTGCCTCCAGATAACTCTGACAATCTGCAACCCATAACCATTCAGCACAAAAAAAACCAAAACCAAAAACAAAAACAAAACAGAAATGGGGGGAGTGGGAGGGGAACAACACAATGAAACAATACACCAAAAAAATCCTACACTATTATCAGAAGATTCCTGGTTACTGAATTACTTCGCTTTCTAAATTGTGCGATACTTGAATTAAAACAAAACAGCCCCTCTGCTTTACATGTACACCCCTCAAAAAAGTAATTGCCAGAATTCCTAGCTAAAACTAGGAGGGATCAAACAACAGAGGTCAGGGAAACACATCAGGCCCAAAACAATATGAGACAGAAGGCAAACAGAGGTTGGGCACATGGAAGGAAAAGCCATGCCCAAAACCCTCTAGCTAGTAGGATGGATAAGCTGCCCAGAAAAACTGCTGCACCAAATCTAGACAGGTTACACAATTCAGTCTACGGTATGAGGAACACAAGTAGAAACACGTTCATACATGAGAGTTCAAAACAGGAGTGCATGTGAATATGTGCATTCATTACCCATTTCAGGACTGTTAAGATTTCAACAAAACCGATCCTACCAGAAAGCACACAAAGATGTACCTTAATACTTAAAACACTGTGCAGTGACCTAAAGAAAGTCAGTACTTAAAAGAACTAGTGTATACAACTGGACTTCCATTTCACTTTAGAGTATTTCCACCCTAAAGAACACTCCTGTCTCTGCCTTCTAAATGTTAATCAGCTAAGCAAGCTGGTTTGGTTTTTTGCTTTTACATTTGTTCAGCATAAAATGTGGTTCTAAAACGAGTAAGCTTTTATTTACAATGCAGCTTTAGGAAGAATTTTACTTTAATATACATTTTCCACTGCTAAAATGAACAGTAGCCACTATTTCTACAACAATCAAAAGGTTTTTTTAAAAACCTGCATCTTCCAGATTCTAAGCACCTTCTCCCTCTACTTTATACAGTAATTACGACACATAGTAGCTCAACATTAGTCTCAGTTTTAAGAATTACCATCCCAGACAAATTCCCTGAACAGTACCTCTGCCTATTGTTTTCTTCAGTGTGTATTTTATAACCCATACATAAATCCTGATCCATTGCAATTAGTTGCTCACAACTGTAATGCACAAGCAGTACTCTTCTTTCAGTTTACTGCAGTTCTCCCTACAAGACTCTTCACGCGGCTAAGCACCATTACTATTGTCCTTTGTTTATCAGCTTTGCTGTCACAATGCACATTTGATTTTTGCCCACTTATAATCTCTGTTCACTGCCAACATGGTAATGAAATGTTTAAGCTAATTTTTTTTATACTATTTTTTTTTTCTTTCCTAGTGTGCTCCTTTAAGACAACAGATGGTAATTAAAGGAAAAAGAAGAGCTATTATTTTATTTTTCTTTTACTGCATCAGGCATTTTGGAGATCAGATAAGCAATTGTTATAACAAAAATAGCAGAAGGCTATTCCTGAATGGTTTCCAAAGTATTCTGCTTCTTTAGATAGGGCTGAATGACAGCTTACTGCTTACAATAAACATTTTAAGAACTACTTGGAATTTGAACAATTACCTTGAAATACAGTACCTCTTAAAGTGCTGCTATCAACACAGATAATGCCTCACAATCTAAAGTCAAAACCAAGTTTTTCAGTGACAGGAGGTTTAAGTAGAACTAAGATTCCTCCTTCCCATCACAGTGCAAATTATACCCTAAAAAGTGAATTCAAAGAGGATTTAATAATAACTCAGCTTTAAGTGCAATTTCTGACATCCTGTGCTTTCTAGCAAGAGAAGAAAAAAGAAGTACAATACTACTTTGACACTACTGAGGTAAAAAGTGGGACAGTGCCATGCTGATTTGCTATTAGCATGTCAGCCTCTTTTCCTCAGAATAGGAAAATGAAACTGACTAGCACAATGCAGGAATTTCAGAAAATTCTGTAACTGTGATTTCAAATAATCTGAATTGTCCAGTGCATACCTTCCTTCAGACTTTTCAAATAGTTAAAATAAATTAATAAAAGTTTGCGGAAAATTAGTAACATTCCAATTTTGAGTAAATGTGATTCCTATGTATAGATTTCACACTCTGAAGCAGAAATTTAAAGCTTTGTCAGGATTTAACACAAATTGAATGCTGGCTGATCTATGGATGTAAAGCAAGCAAATATATATTTGAATTCAGTGGAAATAGGCAGGGACTTACTCCATTGGGAACAGGTGAGGAAAAATTTAAGGAACAATTGGTTGGTTCTTGATCAGTTAGTTTATGTGAAGGGAGACGTAAGCAAGTGGAGAAAAAAATGTTGATTAAAGGTGTGCTCTGCTCACATGCCAGGACACTTTTAACCTGCTTCATGGACAGGGCCCCAATCTTTCCCTCGAGGCATGCGTCACAGCCTGCTGCTGCAAAACCAATTCAGAAACCCTAATGTCATGAAAGATTACAGGACATTTGAGATCTTGACAATACCTCTCCCACAGATCCCACAGATTTCCCACAGGAAAATCCCACAGAAACGTTTGCCTGCTCCACTGTCTTTCTCTAGTAAGAGCAGCATAGCAAAAAAAAAAGCACACAGG
>NW_008622710.1:0-8263 GCF_000691845.1 Merops nubicus | reverse complement strand
TTTGGCACTTTGGCTTTGCTTCAGCAAAGCAAGACAAAGTGCTCCTTGAAAAATAAGAGGAGCTCACACAGATAAATACAATCAGAAGAGTAAATTATTATCATCTTAGTCTATTGAAATCTATTTTAAATCTACCTTGTTTTTCTACTACTTTAATTGTTTAGGTCTTCATTTATTCAGATGAAATCTCTGGTACTGGACTCAAAGCACTCATGTCTACATTAGGAATAATGCACTGGCAGAACAAAATCTAACAGACACAGAAAGGTCCCTCCCTCAGAAAAAACTGTTTAAAAAAAAAAGTGTCCTAAAAGAAAAGACGCAAATAAGATGCACTATCGTTAAACAGCAGCATAGCAACAGTAAAGCTCCATCAGTTTCTCCCTCCCCCGTATCAACATTTCTGATCTTATCCATCAGAATCAGAGCCAGATGTCTTGCCTAATACAGAGTTCCAACTGATTTCCCCTTCCTTTTCCAGATGGAAGCACAGAGCTTTAACCATCTTTCTCTTTTCTTCCTAGAGTCCTTAACTTGTTATCTTGTTTTTAAATAAATTTCCCAACACCCATATGTGAATCAACAACAGGGACCTTAAAGTAAAATTCTATGCTCACTAGAAAATAATATTTGGAACATTCTACACTCAATTACTGTAATCCATTCCAAAAGGAGATCTACTAAAGAATTCATTAATTACTTAGAATAAATCACCCTGTGCAAGTTTACTAAAACACAGCTGAAATAAATGGTATACAAGTCTGGATAGCTATTAATCAGAAAAATGTAAACTTGTGCATTTCCTCCCTCAGTAGTGAACTTTACTGCCAACCCCCAAAAAATAGAGTACCTTAGAAACCAAGTGACCCGCAGCTCCAGGGTTAACATCACATATGATTATGTGACCAGAAGTAACCCAAAATGAGCACGTTCTCCTAAAATGAGTTAACTACCAAGCTGACATTCCAGGTCACCGCAGACTCATTTCCTCCAGCAAGCAAATGTGCCAGCAGCAATATATCAGCACACATCAGCAGCTGTCTGCGAGCTCATCTCCCCCTTCAGGTATCTTATAACCCCTTCAGGTACCTTTCACCTTGTAAGCCAAAATGGAAACTAAGTGAATTCTACACCTGCCTATCACCATCTTCTAGCACGATGTTGTGGTTTGAGGCTTGGAATGGGGGCGTGACCTTCCAGCACCTGGGAGGACCCCGGGTGGGGGTGAAACCATTGTATTCCCTCCCCTTCCCACACACACTCTGATAAGAGGCAGGAAGCGGGTGCTAACTCCACTCCTGCCCTGCAGCTCAGAGGAGGAGGTTGGGCTTTCGCTCCATGGGACCTTGGAACTATTTCTGAGGGTTTTGTATATTTTGCTTATTTTTTTTGTACTTCCCCTAATCTTTGTATATATTTTTTTTCTTACCTCCCTTTTTCATTTTCTGTTCCTTGTTAAACAATATACTTCATTTTTTTTTATTTAACTCCCAATCGTTTTTTTTTCAAAGTCTCTCTCTCCCTCTCTGGGGCGGGGGAAGGGGAGTAGATAGTTCTGTTCCATGTGGGTCCTGCCCTGAACCCCTTTTTACACAGAACCAGAACACATGAGCACGGAACGCGCATATTTACAGAGTATTTAAGTCATGAAAGATTTAGACTGCTATGCTGCCATACTTTTAAGTTTACTTTTACTGAAAATACAGGCCTCAACCTTGTAAATACTTCTGCAGCCAACCGTTTTTGTTCTAACCACAAGCATGTACGAGCACGTACAGATTATTAAGCATAACTTTTCCACAGAGGGAAAAAAAACCAACGACACTAATTTCCATTAGTATCATTGTTTAAGAGTCCTCTGATACTCAGCTTCAAATATAAGCCTCCATTCTATCCTCACAGTTACCTGTAAGTAAAGACAGAAGACCTGCAATAATTTGATCAAATTGCTGACAATTGGGTTGATCTAAACTATCATTTCTTCCCTCAGGGAGAATAATACAAGGACAACTCCAGTCACATGCGAGGAAAAAAGCAGCAGTTGTCAAAAAGTTTCTTAGCAACCTACCAGAAGTCTTCCAGACAAGCCTGGAAACACTTCCCACCATCCAAACACTTAAGATGACATCCCATAGTCACTTTGGATGGCTGAACCTGTGACTGACTTTCACAGGCATTCAGGATGGCATTTCAGATGTCCTGATATAGCCCAAAGCATCTTTGCCCTTTCCTCTCCTTCTTAGGAGGCTCGGAAGTTTTGGAAGATATATACATAGCTAATCATGTCTAGATAACTGATGAGAAGGCTCCAATGGCAGCAGCAGAACTCAAAGCACAGTACTTCAGATACCAAGACCATCCTTTAGCAGCTACCTTTCTACTTACAGAACTTCAAATACTTTGAATTTAGTTATTAACGTTGGAGTTTTCCCCATCACAGAAAATTAGACCCTAGCCACTTCACCAGCCATTCCAAATTAAGTGTTAAGTTTTAAGTGTTTTACTTCAAGTATTTGTAACTTTTACTAACACTTCAAACCACTTCAATGCTTCTTCCACTCCTCAAGCTAGCTCCAGACAACTGAAACAAGAAGGAGCTACAGAGCTCTAGAAGCACACAGGAAGTCAACTGTATCCCAGGCACCTACCTCAGAAGTGCAATTTTAAGTTCAAGAAAACACAAAACTCAACACTTCTGAACCCAGTGTTTCCTTCCTACCTGTTTGTTCCTAGAAAAGAAACTGTATTCAAACAGCTGCAGACTCTCCCATTGTGTGTGATAGTCCAGAACAGCCAGAACATTCGCTACTTAGAACACGTCTATGTATCTCTGTTCATTACAACCCAGCCAGCTTCATGACAAAGCCTATGAGACGTGAAGCACAGCACTGTATGTATTGAACTGTACAAACCTGGAAAAACTCAGTGTGCTTAGAACACCTTTTTGTTCAGAAAAGGAGCTTCTGCGCCCAGTGAATGCCAAGCCGATCACTCTGAAAATACTGACCTACAATTTCTTCCAGTTATCATTGTCACAATGTCCATTTAAATAAGAGACTCTCATAGAATGCTCGCTTTTAGAGCAGTTGTTTTGCTCTGCATATGTAATATAGCTCTATGCTTGCAGAATTAAATTATACAAAAATATGAAACAGCCACTTGATAAACCATAGCTCTATATACACAAGCTGCAAGAGTGTATAATACTGGATGTTTAAAAACAGAGAAACTGTGGGGAAAAAAAAAAAAGCTATGCATTTTAGAATCACTTACCTTCTTTCTGGTAGCTTTTCTCTTATTGGGACAGAAGGTGTCCTTACTATCATAAGTAATCTTGAGGGTTTAGCCTGTGCCTAATAATTGGACGGATACAGAACCGAGGAAGGCACAAAGCATTCCCCCCACCTTCCTTCACCAAAGCCATGCACAAGATTTGTTACCTATTGTTTAGTTGGCCATGCAAAAAAAAAGCAGAATAATATGGCCATTCCCAGTCACTATCTGCTGACGTGGATAAAGAGGGCAGCAGAGTACACATGGTTTTATCTAACAAGATTGAGCCTTCAGATGCAAGAAGCGCCAAAGACTTGGTTACATTCTAACAGGCTTGGTTACTTTGTGACACTATTACAACTTCCAGGACACCCACAGCAGCCCAGATCCTTCACATTGTCCTCAAACTCTGCTTAATCATCACCTTTTGTTCCTATGCACAATGATCACTTAGCATCAAGCACCAACAAATTAGTTTCAGATACAGAAAGAACCAATCTACTTTTCAACTTAAACTACCCTACGGAAGCCAGTCACAATGCTGACGTTCTCCAACATAAGTACACTTCAGTTTGGCTTCATTTAGACCAAAATTAAGAGATTTGTTTAGCTTTATTTCTCGATTATATGAAGATACAATGTATTTTTAAAGATGGAAGGTGCAACTTAGTGTTGAAACATCATGCTTCTGTATCACCTCAAGGGAAGTAGAGGTGAAACTAAAAAGAGTAATAAGCCAAGGACTTGTATTGGAAATTAAGCATCAGAGAAACAAGTGTCCTATAAAGAACAGGTAACTAATGAGGGAAAGCAACAGAAAAAGGAGAATTATCCCAAAATTACTATATAATAAAAATGCTATCAACTCCAGTACAGCAATACTCACTTTGCCATTTTTCTTATGCATGAGATTTATAAATCTCTCCTAAATGAGCATACTTACTTTCAAATCTTAACATTTATAAGGTTTTATTAACAGTACACTGACATTGTATTCTCAGTTAGAAATGAAGTGTGTACTTCAATAAAGTAATGTTTTTACAACAAAAAAAAAAAATCCTTCAAAACCCCACTTGCCTTGTCTTTAGGTCAGTTTTCTCTCTACATCACGTGTCTCCTTATAATTTTAAGCTCAATAGAATTGGTTAACAATTTAATTATTACTGAAGTGCACTAGGCAGTGCCAGGTCAACTAACTGTTACCAGTATTTACTCAGCAGGAGACAAGCCTGCCAGCTGTGCTGATACACTGCTCTCTGCACACCACCTTCACAGCTAGAAACGGCAGTGGCACACCCCAACTGCTCCCCAGGAGATGAGGGGAACTATATGGACCACAGGGAAATCCACGTCTGAAGCCTTCACAAGCCCCCACCCCATCATAAAAAGTATTTCTTGTCCAAAACCACACCAGAGGCTGTTGTGTGAGTAGCCCCAGAACCATTCACAAGTTACCCACAATGCTAATGAAAAAATACTCCCTATGCATTCAAAACATTAACAAAAACTTTCAAAAATCAGTTAAACTTTTAAAAATTCTAGAAGACATAAGCTATACCTTACAAGTGTGCATCAGACTTCACAGGTATTCCAAAGACACTAAGCTAACAACATAGCAGGTTACCACAAACACCACACTTTATAAAAGGTGGTGGTGGTGGGAGGAGTTATCCATGGACTACTTAGTACACAAACTGACAGACATGTTACTTTCGGTCTTCTCATTGTGATGTGAAAAGTGTCTGACATACTGTTTTATTTACTCAAAAGCTGACAAAGTAAAATAGCCATGTTTTTAACTCCAAATAATTCACATTTAGCTACCTATCTCAACTTTATCAACTATATCATCAATATTTGCATGCTTACACAGGAATACAGTCTACTGTTCTCATATCCATCAGAGCAGCTTTTCCAACATCAACTCAACTGCTTACTTCTGTGGAAAAGGTTAGATTTATAATTCCTCTATGTGGAGTAAATGTCAGACCCTCCTTTAGCAGATCAAGTTATTCCATGGGGACAATCTGCTGAAGAGATGGCACACTAATCATTTGATCTTTATGTAACATTTTCCCTAGAAGATTTTCCTTTTCGCTTGGGAGCAGGAAGGACGAAAACAAAGCAAGAAAACAAAGCGGACAGCCAGTGATTCATTATGCCCCTACAGGAAAGCTGAGTTGAGGAATGTGCTCCCATCCCCTTCTATTTCTAGAACCTACTGCTAACATGGCAAATATAACGTATGTCACATATGTGCAAGCTTTTCCTTAGCTTTGATGTTCTGAGCATGGCTCCTTATGCCTGGGACTACAGACTCCGAATGAATTCCACCGAGGACACACGGTAACGCTCCAGCTCAAGACACTCTGCCACTTTCAGTCAGTAATACTTTTTCCAGCCTCCTCACCAATCCTATGTGAATGCCATGCACAGATGGATACCCTCTAGAGCACTACCCTTACACCAGACTTCATCTACTTGGGCAGCTTATTCCTAAAACAAAGCTATTTTAGTTTCATTACTATAATAACCCTAATGATAATCACATTCCATATTACACTGCACCTTCTAGCTCTTTGATTGCAAGCCTACCTACTTAAAATTACCAATGTTTACTTGAGCTTAATTTAATTCATGAGCAAGGAACAGCCAGGCCAAAAGAATGTTTCCCCAAGCCATTGACACGTACCTATGAAAGTGCTGTTTCAAGCAACATGAGCTACCATCTGTATACTTAAACCATTTTATTCATATGGTATCAATGTCAGGCTGATTTTTAGTTGAGGCAATGGATCTCAAGAAAGAATACGCTCCTTCATAACTCCTAAGCTATGTTAATGACATGAATGGCATTCTAGGGTATAATCATTGGCTGTAAGCAGTACTGAATTACACTTTCATCATTAAAAAGGGCCTTATCTATAGCTACCATGGTGACAAAACACTAGCGTAAAAAGTTGTGGCTCTACTACAAGGATCTATTCTTCTACATGGCATTGAGAAATATCAAGAGCATCATGAGGATCACAAAAGGTCTGAAAAGAAACAAAATTGCATCCATTACGAACATAGCGGTTTACAACTAAATTTGTCATGCATTGCTCCAATTCCTCAACCCCCGCACCCCCCGCAAGAATCTCAAATCATTATCGGGACTGAAACACTCCTTTGGAAAGCGACCTTCTTTGTAAAAGGATTACTCTATTTAGACTTCATTGCTTTTCTGCCAACCATCAGCCATATAAGGAAAACGAAGTTCACGGCCATTTATTTTGCTCAGTCCTTTCTGACGCCTAAGAATAACCCTTACTGCTGCCTGGAAAGGTAAGTCTGTGAAGTGCAAGCCAAATCATTTACTTGTTATCAACCACAGAATTCGCTTGAGGTCAGTTAAATGTTAATATTTTTCCTTACAGTGTAACACAGAGGTGGAGTTGGATTAATGGCTTTCTCCTCCCCCTCTACATTACTCGATGCTAATAAAGAACTACATACGTAGCAATGTGAGGTACTTTACACAGAAATTACGTTGTCCAAGCCCCACAAATTCCAGCACATCTCAGACACTTGAGAGATTGAGGCACATGCATCCCACCTGACCAACACACTGCTTTCGAGTTTGACAAACACAAACAAAAGTGTACATAAGCTAGCTTCTAGCTAAAATGTACATAGAACTATGGCTTCTAGCTCACTTTGGATATTCAGAATACAAGAAATTCCTTACCTTCACGAAAGAACCGACCAATAATTGCCTCTTAGAAGCATGTGAAATCAATCTGTGGTGAGTAGAACTGCTTTCACTACACGCAGCTAGTTTGTTGGTGTAACTTAACAAGCACCAGCACTACAAAACCTTAAGCCAAAACTTGACATCTAACTTCCCCCCCAACAAAATCAAGTGAGACTCCTTTCAAAAATGATAAAGGAGAGAGTGGTCATCAAAACCAAACAAGGCTATGTTAACTCGGAGGTTCTACTGCAAATACTCTTCAGAAGTCAGACAAGTAGCTAGAGGTGGCAGGGGATGGAGGTGTGTTTCTTATGAGAAACTCTGCAAGGTTCAAATTGATATACAGTCTTCACCTACACAAGCTGAAAAATAAGTAGTCCAACTCGTCATCTTGAGGACAGGGAGGGGGCGGAGGGGAGGAAGAGAGGTGGCGGCAGCAGTCGACGGGAAAAAATGCGACAGCATTTACAAAGGACTGCGAAAGCACATTTTTATAAAGGAATTCGACAGATATCTTCCAGACGACTGGACTGACACCAGCCGATATTCCAAAAAAACAAGGTGAAAGACAAACAAAAACCGGCAGACACGGGTAGCGTCAAGCCTGAAGACGTTTCTGTTAAATAAAAGATACTGCCTCTTTTAGGATTTTCTTAGTTCCCGATAAGTTAACTATACTCGCAGGGTCAGCAATCGTTTTGGAACGGAAGGCGCAGAAGCAGCAGAGTCCCGGAGTAGAGCAGTTTCAGTTCAATACCTTCCCCGACCGAACAAAGAAACTTCTGTGTCCGAGTAGCTTAAAAACTTTCAGCCTCCCCAGACTCTCTCATCAGCCTCCATGAAAGCAGCGACCACGTTCATACAAGCAGCACTTCGGCGACAGGGGGAGAAACACAAAAGAGCTGAACTATGCAAGGCGGAAAAACACAGAAAAATAAAGGCCAAAAACAGGATATCAAGACGAAGCGTGAACTCCTTCCTTTTTCCCCACCCCCTTCAACAGAGGAAAGCTTTTTTCTGTTGTTGTTGCTGCTGCTTGCTTACCAAGCCTTCTCCGTGTAATTTACCTTGTGTGTTGGGCGTCTAAAGCCAGATCCAGCGGGCAGGAGTTCCTTCTGACCCCAAGGAAACGTATTAAATCCAGTCGAGCTTTCTCGTCGTTAGGGGAGAAGGAGGCAGGAGAGAAGAGGGGGGAAGATGCAACAGCTTTCGGCGAGGACGGGGGCGTTCGCGGAGCGTACGACGTGCGTGTGC
>NW_008622709.1:1779-3162 GCF_000691845.1 Merops nubicus | reverse complement strand
CCCCGCCCCGGGCAGCCCTGGGGGGCACAGGGTCACTCCCAGCAGGGCTGGGGCACTCAGGCATCCCCACCCCTCCTCCCTGGGCACTGTCCCCCCCGTCCCACTGCTCTGGGGCACGTGTGGGGGCAGTGGGGGGACAGGGCTGGGCCGCTCTGGGAGCCCAGGGCCAGCGCTGCAGCCAGGGGTGCTGTCCCTCCAGCTGGAACAGATGTGTGCTGCTGCCCAGACGTGTGCTGCCCAGATGTGTGCTGCCAGATGTGTGCTGCCCGTGTGGAGGGCCGGGGCTGATCTTTGCTGACAGAGACCTGGATCTCCAGCAGGGAGGGGTTTGCAAATCGATTTTCCACTCCTGGCAGCAGTGTCCCAAAGTTCCTGCCCCTGGGCCCACGTTTCACAGGCACAGACCTTCCAGTTCTTAAAAAAGAGAGCTGGGGACAGAGTTGTGAGCAGCGCCTGCCACAGGACAAGGGGGATGGTTTAAACTCCAAGAGGGAGATTTAGAGTGGAGAGAAGGGAGAGATTGTTGCTGCTGAGGGTGCTGAGCCCCTGGCCCAGGCTGCCCCGAGAGGTGGTCGCTGCCCCATCCCTGGCACCATCCCAGGGGAGGTTGGACAAAGCTCTGAGCACCCTGCTCTAGCTGGGGCTGTCCCTGTCCCTGCAGGGGTTGGATGAGGGGACATTTCAGGTCCCTTCAACCCAAACCAGGCTGGGATTTGACCCAGCACCTCCTGCTCACCGGCTGCTCCTGGGTGTGGAGGTGGTTGTGCTTTGCTGGAGAGCTCGTAGTGGAAGTTGGCACCTCTCAGGGCACTGTGTGGTGTAATTTGGCACCTCTCTGAGCAGTGTTTGGTGTAAACTGGCACCTCTGGGCAGTGCCTGCAGGGAGGAGTTTGGGCATCCATCTCAGCCCAAAACTGTGTCTGGCTTTTACAGCCCCAGTTAGGTCTGTGGTGTCCAGGAGCTGTCTGGGATCGCCCCTGAGGGTGTGGTGGTGACCTGGGTGGTGAGCCAGCGCTCAGAGATGGGGTGTCTGGGTTCTGTGCACCCACGGGGGGCTCTCTGCAAAGTGCTGCTCCCTGCCAGGCTCGGGGCTGGCGCTGGCTCCTGAGGGAGCTCCTGTGCCACAGGATTCCTCCGAGCACACGTCAGCTGGGTGGACCCGGGAGCTCAGATCTGAGGCCAGGAAGGAGACAGTTTGGAGAACGTCCGGCCGGCCGGGGCTGTGGGGAGAGGAGTGTGAGTCAGGGGAGAGCACCACCAGCAGCCTCCTGCTCCACACCAGGGCTGTGGAGCGTGGACAGGCCACCTGGGCTCGAGCAGGGCATGGAGACAGTTATTGGGGCTTTGCCTTCGGAGAGTTGTGCTCTCAGACAGCTTTGAAGA
>NW_008622709.1:791-1214 GCF_000691845.1 Merops nubicus | reverse complement strand
GAGGTGTCCTGCCCGTGTCAGGGGGTTGGAATGAGATGGTTTGAAGGTCCCTTCCCACCCAAACCATTCTGTGATTCCTGGGGAAAGGGCGACATGGGGAAGGGCTTCCCCGTGCAGATGCTCCAGCCCTGTGCCCCGTCTCTGGAGGGGGGCTGGCACTCCCCAGGGCCTCACCCCTTCTCAGGCTGCCCGTGGGGCCAGTTGTTCCTCACCCGTGCTCCCTGGGGACTGTTGGGAACGTGGGGAAGCTGTAGCTGGGTCTCTTTGCTGTGTCCCTGAGGCTGCCCGTGGCAGTGGTGGAGTCCCCATCCCTTGGGTGCTTTGCTGTGTGCTCAGCTCTGCCTGGCACGGGCTGCTCGGTGCCCAGCTCAGTGCCCCTCACCTCAGGCTAGCAGCAGCTCCTGGACTTGCCGACCTGTGTCC
>NW_008622709.1:361-636 GCF_000691845.1 Merops nubicus | reverse complement strand
CGGGACCCCCCCCAGCCTCTCTGGGCAGCTGCTCCAGGCTCAGGCACCTCACAGGGGGGATGTTTCCCTGCGCTCTCTCTCAGGCTGGCCTCCTGGAGCCTTTTTTCACCTCTCTCCATCCAGTAGCACAACTTGTCCAAAATAACACCGCTCGGCTTCAGTTCCTGGAAAAACTCTGGAACAAAATAACCAAATCCTTTGCAAAGCTCTGGAAGATAGCGAGCAGACCTGTCAGAGCCAACAGGGACAAGGCTGTCAGAGCAATACGTGGACCT
>NW_008622709.1:0-318 GCF_000691845.1 Merops nubicus | reverse complement strand
TCAGACCTGCTGGCCTGGCCTCGGCTCTCTCTGCAGCTTCGGGGGGGAGTCTGGGTGGAACTTGTGCCCGTGGGCGCCCAGCTGGCAGGGACTCTTCATGGGGCATCAGCACCCCGGGGGTGTGGGGGGTGTGGCTGGTGCTGGGGGGCTGTGCCTGGCTGTCCCCTGCACTGTGACTTGGGTCAGGGACCCGCTGGAGAGAGGGCTGGGCTGTGAAAAAATGGGTGAGGAGAGTGGCAGAGCACAGCAAGGGGCAGAGGTGCCAGCATAGCTCACCTGGAGAACTGGGGTCACTGCTGGGCCCCTCCCTCCCAGCAG
>NW_008622708.1:0-18855 GCF_000691845.1 Merops nubicus | reverse complement strand
CCTTTCAACCCCTAACATTCTGTGATTGCCTACTGACAGCTGCTGAGCCAGAGTATTGTGTGCTCTCACCATTACTAAATGGCAGCAGCATTTCATTATTCTACACTATTTTAACCAAGATATTCAATACACTGCAAAAACCTCACTAGTCCAGGATTTATGTAACGCAGATAGAATAAATGAATACTCCCTCTACTGTACTACAGGCAAGATGACTCAAGCAGCAGTATTAATAGGAGCTGTGAAATGGTCATGATTAAAGAAAACCTCTCTTGCCTTATTTCTTTAGCCCAGTTAATGTAAGTGGGACAAAGATGACATTTTCTCAGTTTCAAATCTTTCCACAGTGTTTGGTGCCCACAAAGTGGACGCGGGAGGTTGGTCTTCTGCTCTGGACTCTAACCTGGAGATAAAAAGCATTTTTTGGGCACCAGTCCTCCTGCCTGCAGGTAGAAGAAATGACAGCAGGTACCATGCAGAGCATTGGCTGATGAGTGAGATGCGTAGCACTCACTGTCCTACAGCCTCTTCATCCTGGAACTGAAGGGAGAAAAAGCCTAACTTGAACTGTCCACCCATTCCAGACAGATCCCAAGAACAAACAGCCTGCTTTCCAACACAAAATCCCATCCCAAAAATTATGCAGACCGCACACACTGAGAATATGATGAACAGCTTCTAAGCTGGCTTCTCAGACCACAAACACATTTTAAAAGTCTGATATTTAAAAAAAAAAAAAAAAGTAGAATGCATGTCTAAATCCACTTCAAGGACTCACTTCACAGACTGGCATATGTCTATCCAGACCTGTGCCTCTAAAAACGGGCATGGTCCTGCTGGTTCCCTTCCTTCTCTTTCACTTTGGTTACTCTTTCCTGATGCCTGCCCTTACTCCAGAACTGCAGCAGCCACATTACCCACTCACTGACTCAGCTGAAAACTGAATGCCCTGCACTTGGCAGAGGCACCTTAGGCTGCAGTTGGATGATACAGCTAAGCAGATATCACCGCTGGCTGTCACTGAGAGAAATTCCTCTCTCCTGCCAAGCAGCTCCTGCAGCTCCCCTTGCACAAGCATAATGCAGGCACCAGGGGAACAAGGGAAGGAGCATCAATAACGTCGGCATCACAATCTCCTCAGTCTGCATCAGTAGCAAAACCACACCTAAGAAAAACGGCTCAGCTGAAGCTGAAGGGTGACCAGCTGCAGGTATTTGAAGTACGACCTGCAAGAACAGCGTTTGTGTTACAGAAAGGCAAGCTACAGCTCACTCACACAGCTGAAAATCTAAAGGCAGAGGCTCCCAACTTGAAAAGTCATGCAAATATAACCAAAGTTACTGTTGCAGTGTAAATGCAGGTGTGATGCTGCAGAGGATTACCAATCTCATACAGACGAGGCTCAATGTACACTCACAGATCATGAGGAGATACTATGCTCTAAGAGACACAAGCTCTAACCAGAACACAGGAACAGGACTCTGAACCTACACACGCCTTCAGAAAAGCAAGGAGGCAACACCTCTGACAAGCACACTGGGCAACACCTGCATTCCTTTCTTCT
The DNA here is from genome assembly GCF_000691845.1 of Merops nubicus. NCBI lineage: Eukaryota > Metazoa > Chordata > Aves > Coraciiformes > Meropidae > Merops > Merops nubicus. Next base: position 17,291 of record NW_008622708.1, on the reverse strand, counting down.
GTTTCCACTCTGTTTCTGCTTTCGTACAGAAGCAAGGAAAAACAATCTCACACACTCACTGACAGGCCGACATGCAAATCCTCATCATCCTGTCACATTTGCAACATGCAGTAACAGAGACTTTCTGCCAAATTTCTCTTTCTTTGCCTGGCTTAGGAAAGGAGAGCACAACTGACCCCTGACAATTTTCATTGCAGAGAGATGGCAGACCTTCACAAGTTTGTATGATTAATTCATTACTCTGGGCACAGGAAAGTACAACTCAGCTAGGTACACAGGGAAAAAGGAGATGAGAAGCTGTGGTGAGGTAAAGGAGGGTAATAAAGAAGAAATTGAAAAATTTAAATAAAAATAAAATCAGCATTGCATAGCTATTCCCAAAAGCAAAGTAAGTGGCTACCTGCCATAGTAAATATTGCGTTACATGTGACTGAAGGAAAATACATTCTCCTAAGAACAGACCTCCAAATAGTTAAAAACACGCTCAATGCTTCATCCTTAAGGAAATGTTTCCACATCCTAAAACTTGACCACAGAACTTCTCAGTCTGAAAAGCAGCAGCCCAGTGTCTGCGCAGTGGCCATATGCAGCCTGCACTGCCCTGGTCTCCTGCTGGCAGCAGCCTCCCGTTTGCACACAGAGCCGTAATTAAGGACACGCCATATGAAAGACTCCATCGAACTGGGAGGGCATCTGTTCAGCTTTATGCAAAATCAGTTTGCAGGTCCCTGGGAGCTGCTGACACTCTGCTTAGCCAGGCCATCTGCACACCTTTACCTCTGTGCAATGTATGTATGGTATCTTTGAGAGTCCCGCATTTAAGAAATGCAATTGAAATTTGAGCTGGATTTGTATTTGAAAAGGCTTCTAATCAGCAGTAGTCAGCAAAGGAAAAACTACTCTTTTCTTTTTCTATAAAGCTACAGAAGACAGTGAAGTGCTCCATGCCCAATGCCTGCTAACCTTGTGTTTTCTTTGTCAGACGTTGCACTATGATAAAATGCATTAAAATCCATTTCTGCATATATATCTCTTAGAAGCTGAAGGGAAAAGTTTCTTATTAAAGACGTTTTGTAAGAAACCACTGTTCTCTGTGCAAGCAACAAGGTAACACTCAAACACAAAGGAGTCTTTTGCAAGTACAAATGCATTTGCACCAAACAAGAGATGAGGAGAGTTTGCTCAGGGGGTTACTTGGTATTACTTCTGTAAGCATAAAGGAAAAAGGAGAGACAGAAATGGAAGAAACACAAAAATTGGAAAGACCAAGAAAGGAAAAAGAGATGGTTCTACAGAAGTGTCAGCTACAAGCAGTGCCGTGCAGAGCATCTTCGACCTGTGTGTCGCTGAGAAAGCCTCTGAAGTCATTCCCTTCTTTTGATTTCTTCTGTATTTCAGGAAAGCAAGACTTGCCAATGATGTACATAAATGAATTAAGTGATTCTATCATCATTTTCTTCTTGCAGCAGGAACATTGTGTTCCTACAGTGTTGGAAATCCACTTACATGTGAGTCTCTGATGGACTAGAGGAAACCAGATGCTAAGAGACACAAATCTTGGCTCATTACTTCCCATCAGAAGATAAGATTACCATTGAATCTGGATTTATTTTCCCATTAATGACATGAAATTGTATTCCACTGCATCAATGAAACAAAAAAAAACAGCATTGCCAGTGGAAATAAAAAATGGCTAAAGCAAAGCTTGAACACTTTGCAACAGGAACTGAACCAGAACTTGAAATTCCCACTTTCTGCCAGTGTACTGAGTGGCAGCTCCAGATCAGAGAGGCCTCGACAGACTAGCAGCTCAAGGACTCCATGCAGACTGAGAAATGTAGCAGGAGGGTTTCCAGCCCAGCCTGGAGAGCAGCAGAGGACTGCCAGCCTCAAGCTAGTTGTGCTGCTGGGGAAGCTTGCAAAACCTACTGACAGTCTGGATTGTAGCCTACAGCCAGAGCTCCATTGGTGGAATTACACTATCCCCAAAACGTTTACATTTCTATTTGACCAAATGCACACTTGAAATGGTATCTGTGCTACAGACACAGGATCCTTCCTGGTCATCAGTATTTTCTTGTGAGGGCACTGGGAAGGCATACTGGTTCTTCTTCAGCTGGACCTCTAGCTAGAACAGAGGGCAGATTACCAGAGCATGTTGGTAACTTGGTCTGGTTTTAAAAAATTCTTGGCCAACAGCAAGCCAAAAAGTTTCAAAATTATTAGAATTATGTTCTAAGACTTAAAAAAAAAAAAAAAAAAAAAAACTACCACCAACCACAATATTGGGCATTTTAGTGGCTAGCACAAAAGACAAGAGAAATTCTGAGCAGCCTGGAAGATCTCAGTGATTCATAAAGCATATTCTCAGCTACCAAAAACTTCTCATGATGGAACCATCCTGCAGGACCAAAATAATTCATTTCAAAAGACTAACAATTGTTCAAACCCTGCCTGGCAGCTAATTTCTTTCAATAGATAGATGGGTTTGTTGGTAATTTATCATACGTTTCAGTAATTCAAGAAAGTGATTAAAAAGAAAGTGCTATTTTCATGCATTTTTCCAACAGAAGCCTCTCAAAGATGCCAGAGAGTAACTTAAATCTCCTGGTTTACATTCTACATTTAACTCCTCTTTGTATTATTCTCTTTTGGCAAATTGGCATATTTATAGCAAGTATTTTGCATCATGAAAGAAACCCTTTCAACAAGAAACATGTATCTTCCTTTTCAAAATATATACTACGCATAAATGCAAGTATGATAACTGCAACCCTTATTAATTCAGCTACTTTTTAGTACCTCCTAATTAAATGCAAGTTGTTGTCTGATCTCCATGCTATATTACATTTACTCATATGTTTACTTCTTTTGATTTGTCTAAGTTATTTCTGAAGAATATCCTTTGCCTCCCAGTAAAGCCCCTGTTCAGCAAGGCAGCTGAGAACTGTCAGGTTCTGAACTACTGGAAAATCTGTACTCAGTCTTGCAGAGACAAACAGAAAGCTGATCTTTGAATCTCACAGCTCCTGAAGAGTTAGAAGAGCAAGAATTAGTCTGGTGTCTTGCACATGGAAGTCCAATACTGTGACAGCTGAAAATCTGCAGGGATTTAGGGATCCCACTTTGTTAATGTCTGTCAAACTTGCTTGGCAGAGTTATGATTTTGTGGAGGGAAGTAAACCACTGTAACTGTGTTTTGCTTCTTTATTTTCTTAAAATGTGTTAAATATTTGGTAATTGTTTAAAGTTCACTGAAATGGCACTGAAGGGAGAAGTTTTATAAGCAGGTTTTGGAAAGTAAGCAGTTGCTATAGTTGCATGAGTCAGCAGTGTGTCCTGGCAGCCAAGAGGGCAACCTGCATCCTGGGGTGCATCAGACACAGCAGAACCAGCTGGTCAAAGAGGAGATTATCCTGCTGTCTTCAGCCTTGGTACAGCCTCTCCTAGAGTACCACGTGCAGTTCTGGGCTCTGTAATTTAAGAAAGATGTCAAGGTCTCGGATGCATACAGAGGAGAGAATTAAAACTGGTGAAAGGGCTGGAAGGCATGTCCTGAAAGGAGTGACTAAGGACTCTGGGTTTGTTTAGTTTGGAGAAATGGAGGCGGAGGGGATGACATCATTGCTCTCTACAGCTTCCTGAGGAGGGGATGTGGAGAGGGAGGTGCTGAGCTGTCTCCCTGGTTTTCAGTGATAAGATGTGGGGGAATTGTTCGAAACTGCATCCAGGAGAGGTTTAGACTAGACGTGAAGAAGCATTGATTTACTGAGAGGACAGTCAAATACTGGACGACAATTGTCAGAGAGACGGTCTATGCACCAAACCTGTCAGTGTCTGAGTGGCATTTGGACAATGTCTGTGGTTTACTTTTTGGTCAGCCCTGAAGTGGTTAGACAGTTGGACTAGATGATTGTTGCATGTTCCCTCCAACTGAAATAGTCTATTCTAAATTCTGTAAAGTAAAACAAAAGTTTAAAAACAAAAAGTCCCCCTAGCAAGAAATTCACACACATTTCCTAGTCTGTAACATGTTTATCACCAAAATTTTTAAGATGAAAACACACGATTGTCTTTTTTTGTGTGCCATGGTGAGTCAGCAGAGCACTGAAAGTATTGTGAACAAGTTCTATGTATTTATCTGTCACATTGTTTTGTCACAATAAATGAAGCATCCCCAGCTGTCTTTTCTGTACTAACTGCAAATGGAATATAAAAGCAAACTTTTTAGCACTGAAAAAAATAGGTCATGTCTCTTCCTTCTCATTAGCTTTACGCATCAAAACCCAGTGGCATAGGAATATTTATCTGTTAGAACAGATAAAAACACCTAGCAGCCCGTGAGACCTAATATGTAACTAGCCTTGTTTCACCTGGGTGGGGTGTCAGTGCTGTCAGCCCAGGATGTTAAGTGCTGCTGGCCATCTCCTACCTCACCTGTGAGGCTGCCCCCACAGCCCAAGAGCAGCTCCAGCCAACTGCAGCTCCAGCCATTTCTGAAACAAGAGCTAGCTGATGAAGAATGTGGACCTCTAAGATGGCACATGCAGAAGAGTCCCCTGACAGTATGGTAGAGTTTTTAAGAGACATGAAGGCAAGCTCCAAGACTGCAGTACTGCCCAGCCCAGCAGCGGTGTACTGGGTTTCCTGGAGAACCCTGTTCCCACACAAACACAAGGCCACATCCATATTTCTTCCACACAGCTGCTAATGCCCTCCAGGAATTTGAGGGAATAACAGGATTCCTGGGACATTTGGAAAAAACACCCAGCCTCTCCCTAAGAAGGACTAAGCTTGCATTTATTTGTTATCCCATCCTGAAGGATCAGAGACATTATGATTCAAAAATGCTCCAAGAATCTGAAAAACAAGTTTGTGAAATAAAGCTGTCAATACTTTCATTATTTTCTCCTGACAGCTACTATCTCCACAGAACAGACATATCATTCTGCCAGGTACAGATATACACAGCCCTGATAATGCACTTATTTTAAAATAACAGTAGTAACAGCAGTGCAAGTCATTCAGAATTTGTTGTGCTACATTTTTATGGATATTTACAGGTTTTCCCAGCAATATATGAAACAGCAACAGAAAAATGCATCTGTGACTCTAGACAAATGTCCTGTTTCAAATAAAATTTGACTATATTACTGCAAAGTTCTATCAGTATGTTTTTGCAAGGCTAGAGTGATGGATATTGTTGATATCATTCTCTAAACCAGGGCTGACTGCCACTGCTTTTATTCAGATCAATAACAAAATTGCCTTTGACTCAACTGAGAGCAGAATGAGGCTTCCAACTTTATTAACAAACATCAATGTTATTTCTCTTTCAACAAAAGGAGCTACATCAATGTAGCTTGTGTTCTTGCAAAGTGCAAATTACCTTCCTTTTATACTTCTGTGGCCCCATTTCTTAATGATTAGCCGCAGCCTCAAACACAGCAGCCATCTGATTATTACCCAATGAACTGCAAACACATCTCCTGTAAGGTCAACAGGATTCATCTCCACATAGCCAAAGGTATCACTGAACCCCCTCCCTAGGGCCTGATGCTGGGAACCTTTACTAGAAAATACTCCTTGCTGCAGGCAAGCCAGTTTCACTGAGTAGGAAGCGAGACCTTGCACATCAGGGCCTTCATGGCAGCTGTCTTTGATCAAAGACTAGTTTTGTATCTCTTTTCTAATTAATTTTAGCTTCCTAGAAGGTTCCTACTGAAGAACATGATGCTATCTAAAGCCTTCAAATGCCACTCCTGTCTCTGCTTTTATTTAAACATATCAGATCACTCTAATAAAGATGCTTCAGGAAGATTGTCTGACTTTAGGAGATGCAGATCCAGATCAAAGGTTTAATGAACCCTTGAATTGTGTTTCTTTAGATTAGACAGGGATGATAATTCCACTAACCCCACAGCAACCTAATGACAGGTTTCAGTTGCTGATGCTCTATTGTTTACCAGATCAAAGGAAGCTTCTTTTCACATCAAGACACACAACCTTCTCCAAAAAACATAGACCCCAGTTCCAAGACTGAGAAACCAGTCTTTAATTGATTTGTCATGTTACTATTAAATTGTTCCAAATAATCACTCATAAAGGTTTTAATAGCACAGAAAATATCTGAGATCATCCTCTGCAGCATATGAAAATGTCAGGAAATACAACAGATTTGTGAAAGTTGTCATGGAACTTTCACCATTGAATTCTGATGAATTTTCTTCTGAGTCATGTTCTCTTGTTTCAGCTGGGATCTGTCCAGTGAACTCAGAGGATTTGTGTTCCATAGCAGATTGGCGAAAAAGATCGCAGTGGGCCACATCTCCTAGCACGTGAAGGTAAACAAAGGTTTGTCTTTTTGTAAAAGCACAAAAAGCCAACAGGAAAGATTTATCAGCACGTGTGACAGGAACACACAAAATCACGTTCTGATTTGCTTCAACATTGTAATGGTTTGAAACCTGCTGCCCCTGGTGGGTGGAGGTCTGAAACCCTAAACCAGGTACAAGCCTGAATGAAAGGGGCGTACACCTGTCCTACTCCCACTCCCCTTTTCCTGTCTTCGGGACTTCCTGCCAAGGTCTATAAAAAGGGGAGAAAGGCACGCCTCTCTCTTCTTCCTCTTCCTCTTCTTCTTCCTCTTGCTCCTTTGACCTTGCACCTGGGCACACGCTGCTCTGCTACTCCCTGTGCTACACGTGGCCGTGGCCATCTTGGAGACCTGGGCCTGATCTACAGACTCTTCCCTGCCTCCATCCACGTCCAAGGGTTGTGCATCCAGCTTCAATCCACCTCAATCCAGCGAGATCCAGCACCGGGGAGCCTCAGCATAGCATTTGGGTTTTGTATATTTGGAAGTTTAATCTTCCTTACCTTGTTGTTCCTACAACCCCTCTTCCCTGTTAAACCCCTACCCTTCTTCCTTTCTGTACCCTGTTAAACCCCTTCCCTTCTTCCTTTCTGATCCCTGTTAAATAATATATTTCATTTTGTTAATCTTCAGTTTGGTGCAAGGTTTTCATTACCCCTGCCTTCCTTATTTACCTCTCTATCTGGGAAACTGAGGGATAAGGGAGGTGGGACACAGTTCTGCCTTCTAACCGGGACAGAACAAACATGGAGAACAAGTTCCTGGTTTCAGGGCTCTGCCTACAACAAAAAGCTCTGAGGGTAACCCCACCGGCAGAGTTTGCAGCAGAACAATTCCATGAAATGGAACATTCAGAAAGCCAGAAACTGTGCTGTTTAAGGATCTGCCACAAGCAGAAGCTTGCCAAAAGTCATCATCATGCCTGCAACCATGGCAAAACTGAACATGTTCTGATGCTGCAGATGCTCAGTTTCACAGTTCAATTACTAGCCCACCTTCAGCACCCACAAAGGCAAACACACAAGGCTGCAAGAGGCTGGAATGTAGGCATGTGCTCAGTCCTGAAGCCCTGCAACACACAGAAGAGCAGCTCTGAAGCTGCCAGCACTAAGTTCTTCAACTGCACAGTCCTGTCAAAGCTGCCAGGTAAAAATCTTCATACCATTGCTTACACTGATGTTACCTCTTTCCTATGTAGGAAGGGAAATATTTATGCCACTGTTTGTCCCCATTAGCCAACACAATTATATTGGTGGGTATCCTACACTGGTATAATTATTTCGATGTTTTGTAAGCATCTCATTAGCTGAAATGAATTACATAAGTAAAGCTCTTAAGTATAGACTAGACACATGGAATAACAGAGCCAGCTGAGCAAGCCCCATGACTTCAGCACTCCAGCTTATACAGAAGACAAACATCCGTGGTTACAACTCCGTGAAGTCCAGCCACTCAACTGAAGGAGCGGTCATTTTTGACAGGGCCCTGACAGATGCTGACATGTCTTGAGCAGCCAGTGTGAGGCATCAAGATGTTATCTTTATTTCTCTTCCGAGGATGCAAAAATCAGTGGTTTGTTTCTACCAAGTGATAATTGGCATCTATTGGTGATTCCAAGGTTAAGAAACATGCACACACATATACACAGCTATAAATATATATAACACATACACACTATATATATACATAAATATATCTATCAATATGTATGAGTGTATGCAAAAATACACATCTACATATAAATATTCAAACAATATGCAGGTTGATACATATGCAAAGGTCACTCCCAGGCATTAACTTCTGCAAGTTCATTCCTTGCAGTAAAATGAGAAACATCTTGCCACCTTCCACACTGTCATACAAGGAATGGTGAGGATTAGCTGTCCAGAGGTAAAAGAGCAAAACCAACAACAACAAATCCTGAAACTCTTAATGGTCAAGACAAGTTCTATCCTACCCAAGGGAGACAGGCAACCACAGAAGGGCACGTTCTTATTGATGATTATGAGCCACTGAACAACCTGTGTCTCCCAAGAGCTTCTCTTCATAAATCAGCCAGCAAGACAGTTACTCCACTTCCTCTATGCCCAATTCAATTACTTTATGGTGAAGTAAAATATTAAATTTAAACTAAATAAGCTTGTTTATTGTTGTAAAATCCAGTTGTTTTTCATCTTCCCTCACTAATGAGATAGAAACTACTTGTTTTAAGAAAGTTCCTCATCAGTATAGCTCTTACCCCTCCAAAAGAAGTATATCCACATGCTTTATACTCAGCCCCTTCAGAGTGGTGATAAACACCTCTTACAGTGAAGTAACACACCTGGATGTAAGGACAGCCACAGCCTGAATAGAAGAATCAAAAGATTTCATCCCCAAATCCTTCACTGATGGAGGCCCAAGAAAGACAAGAAAGCAGTTTTTGCATCCATGCTGTCTTGCTATGAGACAACCTATGTTAAATTGAGCTGTCTGCACCATGTTTGTTTTGTATCTCAGTCATTCCTTCCTCCCAGTCAAAGCATCTTAAGCTCACCAACAGCTTAAGTTTTTTAATGACTTTGAGTCATTCCTTGAAAGATCAGGTCACGCTTTGCTCACCTACATGAGTTCCACTAAAATGAATCTGACGGTTGTTTTTAGAAATGACAGTCAACAGTGACTTAGGTTTCTAAATTGACTTCATCTACCCAGCCAACAGGTGCTGACTAAACACCACACCAAACCCAGGAGAGAAGATTAAGGAAACAATCTCGTGGCTACTGAGGAACTCAGAAGCTCTTCAGAGCTATTGCAGCTAACTGCAGATTGTTTCCATTGGCAGTCACTGGTAAGAAGCAATACCACCACTTCTACATTTCCTCTTACTTCACCAAGAAGGTAATCCACCAACTTAAGGGACTTGCAAAATGTTAACTATCTCCTGTAAAACCTACGAAAACATTAGGCTGGTAAAAAACACTGATGTGCTGGAACATGATCATGGTTCTGGATACAGTAGATTTCAACTAAGAACAGATTCCAAGGACTACAGCCCTTCTGTGTTTGTTACTACTCTCATCAAGCTTTCACACTGCAAACAAAACAAAGATTGGTTTTGCTTCTGGATAGACTCCCTTAGTTGGTCAGCACCCGAGGCTGCAGGTGAGGACACTGTTGCCCTTAGTGTACTTGCTAGTAAAATGACACAACTCTGGGCTACCAGCTTAGTGACAATTCTTTAACACCAAGTTGCACTTAGATTGAGAGACAAAAGAGATCCTGATTTTACACAGTAAAGAATTTCCTTAAATGCTGACTGCTTTTCCACAAATCCTAATTTCTTCTACACTCCCCTGTTTGGATAAACAGAAGTATAAACTTTCTGAAATCATTAAATGGGAAGATGGATTGTACAGCAGAGTACCAGAGAGAATCTAACAGCGGTCAACTGAAATATGCTGCGTTATAGACTTAACTTTTGCTTGGATTTTAATTAAAATCAAAAGCATTCATACAGCAAACAAAACAGATTTATTTAGCAGCATACTTCACTTTTGGCAAGACTATTAGAACCAGAATATTCTATGTATCTGTTAAAATACGGATTTATTTTTAAGCTCTTAAAAATACTAAGAAAGGTAATTTACTCTGAATATATACTGTCCCATTGCCAAGTTTTGCTGGGCTTTGGTACTATCACGTAACTTTGACTAGTACACTTACGTTTACTGGTGTGTCTTCACTGTTTCTTGAAATTCATCTGTAGGTCCTCAAATTTAAAAAATGGGAAAGTGTTCAGGAATAGAAGAGAGACGTAACTTTGCAAGAGCGAGTTACTTGTTTCTAGCCTCACTGTCCACCAGAATGGTGGAGATTTGGGAAATTCTGCTCTCTTGCCTAGAATGTGACCTATAAGTCATGCAAGTGATACTTAACCTGCTATGGCTTGCCCTAGGACAGAGGCTTAGGACTCCAGCACTCTTCTACCAACAACCCTGTTCTTTCATTCTACATAGAAGATTATATCCTGATGTTCATTGCTCCTTACTGCTAATGAGGACCTGTTATGTTTGTAGACAGTACTCGAGCAATTCCAAGTTGAAGCCAGCAGCATTGCACCGTTTACATGCTCAAATAAAAATATTTACAACAATACACATTACTGAAGTCCTGAACTTCTCACACACAGAAGACAACATTTAGGTTTAATGGTAAGCCTGGGAGCCACCTGGCTTGGATGAGAGCCCGGCTGGCCAATGAAGATGTTTTCCTCAATTTCAACAAGCTTTGGATCATATCTTACATGACTTTACTACACTAGACACCACATCCCAGCAAATGACTGCAGGTCACAGGATTCGCTTTAGCCCTGCAGTGACTTTAATTCAATAACTTCTTTTAATATCTCTTTCTACAAAGATACTTTGCTCCAAAAGGAAAACAAAAGTACTGATGCACTGGTGCTTGGCATATTTTGCCCAAATAAGACTTCTTGGGAGAAAAAAAAAAATCTAGAGAGGAAGTGACTATCTGAGCTAGGTTTACAGAAGACAAGCCAAACAAATTTTGAGAAAGCTGTTCTGTGATGCCCACATGTAATGGAATTCAATGTGTCTTCCTTTGGCTAGGCAACCTTTGTAGTGCCAAGAAACCAGACAAAGCCCGCAGTAGGCTGCATATGGAAAACATGCTGCTTTCAATTTGAATTCACCAGTTTAAAGTTCCTGGTACCAGATCTCCAGTGCAGCAGCACTGAAGAGAGCAGTTGCAGTGACCCAGTGTGTTACAGCATGAGAGCTGCCTCCCTTGCCCCTTGGCTGGAGCTTCTCTCTCCAGGAGCAACGTTGGCAGAGAACAACATGACGATGACAGCTGTAAATGTGACAGTTTACATGTTGGTGTACTAGTGTCAGACAACAAAATGGGGACAATCAAAGAACAGCATATGCTTCACTCCCTGCCCTTCCTCCTGGGTTGTACCCTCTAGAAAACAGACAGCTGAGTTATGTGCCCAAATTAATTTTCATTTGATAAAACAATGTGGAAAATAAAAGTAATCCAAAAGTACTTTGTACCAATAAATTGCATGCAAGTTAGTTATTGCTTCTTTTTTTTTTTTTATTATTATTAATGCAATGAAATCTAGTTTTATGCAACCTCCTGTGATTGCTGACACTATGACCAGGGTTAGGAAAAAGAATTTCTAGGCTTTGATGATATGGGTGGAAGATTAAGAAGAACAAGTCGACATCAGTGAAGTATGTCCATTTCAGGAACTGCATTTTGACACTGCCATACTCGACAGAAAAATAAATAGGAAAAACTTTCTCAAAATTAAAAAGCTGCCTTTTATTACTCATTCTACTCCTTCCAACTCATGTGAATAGATCCAAAATAGACAGTTAAATCTCTAATAAAAGTGTCGCTATATAGTTGTTAGGAGTCATTGCTCCTGCAGAGAGCAATGGTTCTACTGCTCATGACACTGCATAGTCTGAAGTGTGTTCTTCAAGGCAGCGTTATTTCTGACATCATCTGTCTGCCATGAAGAAATGTAAATATTTGAAAAGCACTAGAGCACACAGGAATGGTGCAACAGTTAGGTACTGAATACCACACACAGATGGTCTAAATTTCACCTGCACCCTTGTGACTAGGGTTCTAGCCCAGCTCCTTCCCCAACACATTCCTTGCGCTATCTGAGCCACTGTTCAAAGGCTCTTTGTTCTCTCCATCATGAGGCAGGAGGACGTAACTAGAATTTAGACTTCTCTGGAATACAGGCTTGAGATCCAGATCCACAGAAGATGCTTAGGGTGAAAAATGGCTAAAGCCTCCAGTTGTGACCTCCCTGCCTCACAGCACCTGCAGTCACAAGCAAGGCTGTCAGGACAGAACTTTTCCCTGCAAAACAGGACTAACAGAAGCTGGCAAAAATAAATATACGCCACCCAACAGTAAGAAACTTGAGGAAGGATGAGGGAACTAATTCTGTCAGTCAAAGAGACTAGATCCAGAAAGTCCCCATATCTGTCCTACATAATAGGACAATATAATTGCTAAGGTCCAATACACAGATACACATGATGTGTCCTGTGACCAAGCAAGGGTCAAACATTTCTTCCAGTATTGCTGCTGTTGCTCTGTAGGTGCACAACCAAGAGCACCTCCACCTTGACCAAGTGAGGTAACACAGTACAATGCTCATGTGAGATTCATACACCAGGCTTTGAGGACCCACTCCAACAGGTGTACCCTCCACGTGCTGACAGATGTTAGACCATGCTGTGGTTATGCATTTAAAATACTGCTATTTCCCATGTAAATACTGCAGGATCACTTCTAACTGTAAAGTCTATTGTCTCATGTCTGAAAAGCTAACTTAGGTACTGCTATGATCTGATCTTACATATTTCTAGTATTTAAAGAAATCCTTCTGTTTATAATTTGCAAAGCTTAATATTTTATAAGTAGTTAAATTTCCATGAATTACAAGTAACAAGTTATAAATCCCTCCAAATCAATAATTTAATAATTGAAATAATAAGACCACCATAATTAATACAGTTTTCAAAAAAAAAGCACTTGTATTAATCAAGTCACTTTCAGTTTTGCTGTTGTGCTTTTGGGATGCAGAGAGGCAAAAAAACCTTTTAGATAGTAACGATAATAAAAGTGACATATACTAAGTTAATTTATTCTGCACCTCTCAACAAGAAACACATTATTCCTGAGAAGTGCTATGAGAACTGTTGAATTATAATGACTTTGTACAAACAAGGGTGGAGTTGAAATTCATCATTACTGTTAGGAGAAAAGCTTAGCTAGCCTTAAGAATATTAGTATTGTATTTGTCTTCACTACATTATCCAACAACACGTGAACCCAACAAACATGACTGCAGTTATTCTGACATTCTCATGCTTTATACTGTGATTTAAAGTCATTCCAGGAAACAAAAATTCCAACTCATTTGAATTCCACAATACACTTAAACAAAAGCAGTGCTTTGGTCTTACAAAACCAATATTTGCTAAAGACACAATATAACTGCACCCATCTATTATCAAACTTCCTGGTAAAAACTCCATAATTCTTCTACAGTAGCAAAAGCCAAAGTCCAAGTTTTGGTCACTTTAAAAAGCCTATTCCTTTCAGGGTGGTGCTGTTCTCCCCAAACCTTCATGTCCCCTTCAATATGTTCTCATGAAGAACGTGGCTGAGCAGCACTTGCCCTTGTACACTACATGGAATTCACTTCAGTTGTGTTTTTTACATCCCACAAACACATAAAAATTTTGCAGCTCTGACTGGTCAGAGAAGATTCCACCTGCTGCTACACTATTTCAGTAACGCCCTTGTAATACCTGTTCAGCTTAACAGATGAAGCTCCAGAGCAATAAATCGTTACCACAGAGGAAAAAGTACAACTGAGACAGCTGTTCGAAGTTCCTCCATTACATGAAAGCTCTTCAGTGACATTCCCTGTGCCTGATATTCAGTCCTCTGCCTGCAAAAGGACTGATGTCTCCTCTGGTTTGGCAGTTCTAGGAATGAAAGGCATAGTTACTTAGTTCATACTACCAACCTCCTGTCAAAGGTAGGGCTGCCTAAACCACTTAATAAGTCAATACATAGCAGGCTAGCAGAAGTGTAAATTTGCATTGATAGACTCAAAAATATGAAACAGATTAAATTACACTCACCTTGGAATGATTTGGTAAAAAACGAGGCCATAAACTACTTCCTGAAAACACTGAAGCACTGCTGAGGGAGAAAAGTGGACGCTAATTTTAAAGTAACATTTCTCCCAAGCACAAAAGAACACTGATTGTCCTTATCAGGGAGGAGCAGCAAAGCCTGCCTCTCCGGTCCTACACACAAGGGCCTGGAATTCGAGACACAGTTCACCAGCAACAAGTAGAAATTCAGGTCAGAAAGAGCAGGAGAAGGTAAGGCTTGTAGAAACATGCCTGCCTGCTTGTTCAGAGGCTTCCCATTGTGATTCGATTGGATCTGCCTAATGCATGCTTATTTAGAAATGTACACATACACACAATGCCCCTCTCCTCCTCCCCCACAAGAAGCTCTTAGGAACTTGTCCACAGCATCCCCACAGGGTAAACCCACAGTCCAGCTTCTGTAAACACTGAAGATGACAACAAGCAACAACTGGGTTTGGGTATCTGCGAGCTCTTTTAAGCTCATGAGCTTACATTCAAAAGTTTTAGATTAAAAAAAAAAAAAAAAACCAAAACACCACTACTTACTACCATTAACCTCTGAGGTGTCTAAGAACCTTCAGATGCTACAGGGAGAAATCCAAGACCAAATGGAGAGAAAGTTCGCATGTTTCTTGGCTTCTCATCCTATCCAATTATTTCCTTTTCTCATTCTCCAGAATGACCCACAAAACACTTTATGCACTGAACTCAAGAATTATGTATGACTATTATGCATTTTTATCTTCTTTAGCACAAAATAAAATCACAGCAAGAATCAGAATCAATAAGCATTTCAAAAGTTTCCAGGAAAAGTTGTAATTATCGCTGACTACACAACCAGCGCGTTTCTTAGGAGTGTTTCAGCTAAATGCCTGTTATCTGAGCTGGGTATTGTGGAGATTTCAGAGTGATCTCATACACAAAGTTTACCTCAATATATTTGCTATAGGTAATAGCTCTTTCACCAGTCAGCGTAAGGAAATTGCTCCATATTATTTTTATTTAAACAAATCACTGTCTTCACCTCTCCATCTCTGCAAACTCAAACCACTCTTATTCCAGGTACAAAGCTTATTCTAGAGACTAGCTGGGAGTTTTAATTTTAAAATAAAGAGCAATTTAACAAATACCTCTAGTGAGACTATGAAAGTAAATCGTGCCACTATGACATTGCTTTTAGTTTATCAGCAAATACTGTATATAGGAAGTTTTGGTCAATTACAGCAGGTCAGATCAGCAAAACCACTCTCACAACCAGCTAACCTACAATTTGACTCAAACTAACCTACAGGTAGAAATTAAATCATGGATTCTGACACTGCTTTTAACAAGAGAGAGAGTAGGATCTGTAAGGGTTACTTATTTCTTGAGACAGGGAAATCCTCCTGTCACAGGAATTGCATCAAATCCAAAAAACTAGCTGATGTAGTTGTGCTGAAGGCTGGCGAAGACGACAAGGAATTACATGACTCAAATTCCTCATGTTTCCTTTCACTAATGTTTAGTTCTAGGAGGATGAAAATAAGTTTACAGCTTCCCTGGTTAGACTTATGCAATACAGCAGTCGCCCTTTTCTCCAGGTGCAGTTTCCCACATAACCAGTTGGTAATTTTTTTTTCCTCAGCCACTTAACCATGATCTATGGACACCCCCTGCAAAGCCCACAGAAAAAAGCCTCAGTGATGCAACACTGAGCACAGCAGGAACATAGCCCATAATGAAGGTTCCTAAACACTGTGATAACATAGATTAAGAAAATCTGGAAGAAAAGATATGTCAGAGTCTGGTCCTATGTAACAGTACCTTGAATCACTAAATTATCTATTCTTCTCTGCCTAGGCTGTACTCAGATTTACTGCTGTCTAAATGAACAAGGTTGACTATCACCAGTATGCAAACTATTATCCATATTATATGTCATCTTCTTGTTGTTCAACCCAGAAAAAAGTCAAAAAGTGAACTGATGTGCAAATTAAATTGCTTGTCAACCTCAGATTTGGTTTGCCGGGTTAATAGATAGTGAAGAGGGTTATATTGCTTCTGTTAATGGGATATGCAGCCTGCAGGCAGAGACAGGAGAAAGACAGGACAGAATCAAAGAATCCGTCAATAACAGGTTTGCAGACAGGTCACAACAGGAGATTTGGGTGAGCTAACTATACGATGCTTTTCACCCCCCTTCAACAACAAAAAAAACAAAACACTCTGCACTATTCTTCCAGCTACAAACCATGAACAGAAACTAAACCTAGCAATACTGAGCTACTACAGCACAAACTAACTACCCATGCTGGGAAGGAGATGTTTCTATTATGGATGCTTGATGAACATGGATTATAGAGTTCTGAAGACATTCTGTGTTTACTCAGTTGGCTACTGAAATGGATAATTAGTTTTTATTAGCTGTAATGCTGCCGCTAACCATTGAATACTTCATGCCAAAACATATCAGAACACATACCTGTCACCATGCCACTGAACTGAAAACAAGTATTATGCAGTAAAGGGCTGAAGGATGTGAGCACACAACAAACCTTCAGATGTGAAAATAGAGTGCTACATGCTTCTGCAATACAAAAACGACGCTGCCTTCACTGCTGAAGCATAAAGAATAGCAATTGTATCTAAATCCTTCTGATGTTCTCATTAAAGAACAAATTCAGTAAAATGCTTGTGCTCAGATTGCCTTAACGGAAATCAGAACTGTCACCTTATATAAAAATATGGCAATTCATAGGTCACACGCATAATTAACTCAACAAGAGAAAGCTCTAAGAGCTTCAATTAAGCAGAGGATGCACTGATGCCTTTCAAAACCGAGTTTGAAAGGACTTGTACCTTTCCCAGGGTATTTCTTTAACGCATAGAGGTGCTACCAGCCTGAAGTTTTGTCCCTGGGCTCCCATTTTATTTATTTTTTAAATAAGCAGTAGCTGATTGCAGGCACCGGGGGTCGGCACCTGGCAGGGTCCAGCGCACTTCAGGGCGGTCGCCCCCTGCGCCAAGGCGCTGACCCCGCTCCCAACCGGGCAAGTTTAGCCCTGTTTAATCACCTATGAGACCCTTAAATACACCTAATATCTGCCCCTACGAAGACGTTCCAGGGGGGCTTGGTTTGTCAAAGGCAATTTGCGAACAAGTTACGCTTTGGCGGCCTTTCAGGGGGCGGGGGAGGCGCTGTCAATTTCTTCCCCTATTGCAGACGCAGC
>NW_008622707.1:0-243 GCF_000691845.1 Merops nubicus | reverse complement strand
AAAAGCCAAATGAAACCATTTTTCCTCATTTCCTACTTTATCCCAACAGACCAAACATCACTCATGTGTGTGTGTGTGTCCCACTCCCTCCCCTTTTTTCCCCAAATCTAATCTCTCCAGCTGGGAGTTGGGAAATCTCCCACCGGATTGAAGGTTTCCCGTTACAAGATAGTGGAGGGGGAAAAAAGATCCTCGGGAAGGAGAAAAACCGGGAAGAGCCCAAACAAAGAGCCCAAGTTGAGC
>NW_008622706.1:0-15746 GCF_000691845.1 Merops nubicus | reverse complement strand
AAAAAAAAAAAAAAAGTGACTTGCCTGTTCTGAAAGCTATTTGACATACACAATAATCCCCTAGAGCCTTAGCTGCCAGTGGTGATGGATGTCATAAGAATCTGGCCCTTTTGATCCGATTTCTCTTACAGCCTCCAAAAATTCTGCCTTGAATCCTTTTTTCTCTGGTTGCTCATATTGCTCCATGATGATCATGTATTCTCTGCCTGTTTCATTCTGCAGCCATTTGGGAACACACTGGCAACATGCCATGAAGATTGGGCTTATTCCACTTCATTCCACTTACTCAACTGTTCCACTTCATTCCTTAGTCTCCTCAAGATTTATTAGAAGGTTTTATCTTATGTAGTGCTCAGTCCTTCTGCCAGATGTACATGGAAGCTCTTAAAACTCAAAGCAATCTGTCTGTCAGAGGAGTTGCCAATGACCTTTTTACAATGTTGTTGACCTGTTAATCTAGAGCTGTCACTCAGAATGCAGAATTCATTGTATTTCTGGTAGGAGATTCCCCAAGACCATATGGTTTGACAAAAACGGCTAGAATTAGCAAAGCACGTAACCGACTTTTAGGCTGCTATTATAAATAATGGTATCTTACAAATTAAAAAAAAAAAAAAGGTATTTACAAATTGCTATAATTTATTTTCAGATAAGGGACTTGCCTCAGAAAGCTAGTAATGCCTATATTGTGCTTTTGTGTTTTTTTTTTTGTTTTTTTTTTTTTTTCACAGATCTTTTTTGGGGAGAATACAGTGCATATCCAACAGATACATCAAGTCCTCAGACAACTGTGCTGTATTTTACAAATTTGAGTTGTTGGCTGGAGAATACTGGATCCACAAATTTGTGAAAAGACTTGGAGTCAGCTGTAGACAGCAACGTCCATTTCTACTGGAAGTCTCCTTCCCACTTGCATATCTGCATGCTACCTATGGTTAATAAAGCAGACTCTACATTTATGTATATCAGTTTGCCTGCTTCACGAATACACTTGAGCACTAATGACATATGTAGTTGTATACAAAATATTTGTTATGGTGCAGATTGAACATTTACTCCTCTTCCTAACTTTCCTTCAGATCATAAATTACAATGTGCTAAACGATTACTTTTATGCACAGCTCATTAATTTGGAAGAAACTTGAAACTATTGTCCTGGCTCTATCATTTCTGAAAAATGATTTTTCATTGCGTTTTGAACTTGATCAACGTTATGAGTTTCAGGTGAGTACTCCACCTCTTAAGAAATTAGTAGGACATTTCAGAATGGAAGTTTCATCTTGAAATGAATCCTCAGAAACGTGGAGTCTGTAGCCTGAAATGTGAGAAAGATCTGGAGTGATAGAACACTCTTCTCTGAAACGGTACTGCATCTGAGGAATGGGGGACAGAAGGAAAGACCTGTGACATAGTTTAAATCATGAAGAGTGGCTGCACTCTCCACCCACCAAATACCATCTGACTCCTGTATCTGGTGTATACCATTGGGAACTGGAGAGAACCTACACACTGCTACAGGAGGAGGATGGTAAGCAGCAGCAGAAAGGGAGTGTTTGTTTTTATATGTTAGTAATCTTGCATTTTTGTGTTCATCTGTGACTTATTCTGTGTCTGAGAACACAGCTTTTTAGCATATATTCATTTAAATGTAGCTACATAAATACACATATTGACATACTCACCTCATAATAACAAGGTGATAACCTCGTCGTGGCAGCAACTGTTCCTAGCTGTGTTTGTGCATCACTAATTCACAGAGGCACTACATGTATGTGGTCTGCTTGGGTCTTCAAGTCAAATGTAGTAACAGTATTATGTCAGAATTTGGTGGAATAATTAATTTAGCCTATTCATGCATTTGTAAAGCTATTAGCATAATTCAGGGTCAAGCATACTTCCCATAGGAATACTGTGGTCTTAGATTGGTATTTGCTTTGAGATCTGTGCCTGAAAGGAGATAAAGTAAACCTTAGCTGGGTTTAAAGCATATCAGTCTTGATTTGTTCATCTCTGTTGTTTAAGGTAATTCAAGAAAAAGGACTATGATCCATTTAAGGAATGTAATTCATTCAAAAGATTTTTGGATTAAAACACTTCTCAAGTTTGACTGACACTAGTTAGTGGCCCTGGTGATGTCCCTATTACATTAAGAATGTAAGAACAGCTGCACCAAGTCAGCCAAAAAGTTTGTCATGTGCAGTGTCCTGTCATGAGAGTGTCATCAGGGACACTTAGAAAAAAAGTGTCAGGAAAGGATAAACATAAAAAAATTCTGGATGGAACATGCATTCTGATTTCACTGCTAGAAGTACTTAGTCTAATGTATAGATCTCAATCGTATTTTTATTATACTATATGCTACTTCAGAATGGTGTGATATGTGTATAACAGCCTGTGCCATCCCTTCTGTTTTCATTTCTGATGACCTCACTAGTGCATTAGCTAAAGTGCATGTATCTTAACATAATTGTTTTCCTCTGTCTGTGAAAATAATTGCAAAATCACTAAGGGTCAGGTCACATCAACTGCAAGTCACCAACAAACCCCCAGAATGGAAGAAGGCTGACAGGAGATGGGTGAAGACATGTGTTCATGAAGCTGAGGGAAGAATAAAAGGAGTGGCCACAGCTGTTGTAGAGAAAGCTGAACCTACCCTACCTAACACAAAGGTGATGCTAGGGTGGGGTTTGGTTTAGATCAGTGGCTCTATCAGTTGAGTGGACCAACCAGTTGTGTAAATGGGCTTCTCTGGTTTCCTGTGAAAGCTGTGAATGTCATCCTGAGCCAGCCAGATGAGCACAGGGGAAGTCTACAAGTGGCTCAGTCCAACACAGAATATAAAAACTGAGCAACCAAGAAAATGAACTTTGAGGCGAGCACAGTCTGGCTTCAGCCCATGCGTTCCTTCCAGAGGCTGGGGATGCTCAGGACTGTGATGGTAAGAATATACCAACTGGTAACAGGAATCATGTTTTTATTGTTATTCAACTGTATATTGCAATTGGTTTATTATCCTTGTGTTACGATTTCAGTATATTGCTGTATCACTCTACTGAATCAAAATCCCACGTAATATCTAATATCTTCAAAAAAGTAAATTTGGTATTAAAACATGAAAACTGCCCTTAAGTGAAACATCTAAAACAAGCTGTTCAGAGAGTTTTGGATTCTAACTCCAGTAAGACAGAGGTAAAACTAATTTTGATAATTTTGGTTTGAAATATCTTCCAATTAAATTCAAACATGTGCATTGGAAGACTGCAAATCCCACGATGGAAGACCAGTTGTTTATGGATACAGCTAGCAAGAATGGCATAAGATTAAAGTATGAGGAAATGTAGTTTGAATGTCAGAGTAAAAATCTTCATGGTTGGATCCTCAACATTATGGAATAGCTTCTGAGGAGAGGGTATTTGGCACAGTTGGCATTTGAAATTCCACTGGCAAAATCACTAGGGACTACCCTAGAGGAAGTTTGTCCATCTCTGTTTTCTATAGTATGTAATTTGCTTTAAAACTAGTGTATACGCTTAGATAACTGCTTCCTTCTCTGATTAGAGTCTTCAGTTTTGTTATCACTAATGTCTTTAACATTACCTTAAAAACAGGAGAAAGAAAATCAAGAACATAATTTATGTTATTAAACAGGATATGAATTTTTTTTTTTTCGGGTGGAAAAATCAGTCTACAGTGAGGTAACTAATGCAGAATAAAACAAGCTGACTAAAATGCAGTTTACTCTTTGTTCAGATGAGTATAAACATGGAGGTCCCAAAGGAAAAGAGCAAGGAGTCAGTATTCTTAAGGATTGTTCTAGTCAGTTTGAAAGAAAGAAAAGTGGAAGGAGCAGCAGAATGAAATCTAGGGAAGGAGATAAAAAGGTTCTGTGAAAGAAATTCTTGCAAGATGCAATTATTGCTGGGGGATCACAGAGGTGCTAAAGCATACAAAACTACAAAAACATGATGCATAGAAAGACTCGCACCTTAGGTCTCCCAAAATTTTTAAATGTATCCCTGCGATAGTGGAACACACAGATTTTTACATGCTACTCCTGTGAATGAAGACTCTGATATTCCTACATATGATGCTTGAGACAATTAAAATGTAGAAAAGTGTTGATTTCAGCTACTCTCACTTAATGCGCAAGCAAAGGAATAGGGAAAATGTTGGTCATTTTTGCATATCGATAGGCAAAAAGGCTTCTTTAAAAGCCACTGCTTTTCTATTTAGGGTGAATAACCAAGTGCTTACGAGTCTTTTTATTTGATTCAGCTTTAGTCATAGACATGATAGTCAGAGGTGTAGGTAAAGAAATACAGTGAGAAGCAAGAGGTACATGTCTTACTGAGTCCATTTGCATCCAGTTCTAGCGTCTGTACCAAAAAATGCTGAAAACTATTAAATTGTCCAGTGAAGAACTACAGAAATGAATGAAAAACTGAAAAGCAAGTTATTATTGAACTCCTAGAGTCATTCAGTTGGTCCAATTTATCAAAGAGATTTTTCAGTCAAAAGGAAACAAGCATCAACTAGAAAAGGACATACAGGATGGTAACAGAGCACTTATGCATAGCAGATAAAGGCTAGATGATAATCAAAACAGATAAAAGCTGTTGCTCTTCAAATTTCATCCTGTTCTGTAACAACTAGTTTTATAGTATCACTAGATTACAGCTGTCCAGGGATACTGGACTGATCACCCCTCAAACTTTTTAAATCCAAGACTAGACATGGTTTGAGGAGAGATACTCTCCAGCAACCACATAGCCAAATTCAATGAATTTATAGGCACTCTAATATTTAAGATCAGATAATTATTACAACAGTCCTTCCTGGCATTTGAAATTCAGAGCTTAAAAGTAATTTTTTTTTTTTTTTTTAAACTTAGTACCTTTCATCCAAGGGATTTTAAGTTCTTAAACAAACAGTAATTAATTAATCCCCTCAACATTTGTGAAAAGCAGGTAATCATCACTAAATCTGCTTTGCAGATACATGAGCTGTGGATCAGAGAGGTTAAATGATTTGTCAAAGGTTGTGCAACAAGTGAATATCAGATCTGGACTGTTGGAAAATCTAGGTTGTGAGTATTCCTATAACTATGATAACTATTATATCATAATAATCTGGATAGAACAATGTTGGTCTTTTAATTTCTTAGCAGTCAGATGGCAATAACTCAGTATTTGCAATGGTAAAAAAACAGATCTAGAGGTGAGGGGCCGCACTGCTGGTCTGTGAGGCTGAGAGGTTAGTGAAAAGATATCAATAACAGAATACAATTTATTCAATAAAACCAAAACCAGATTCTGATATTAATAAAGTTTGGGTTGCAATGCTTTTTCTTCGTCTAAAAAAGATGGTGGAAAACATTTGTAAAGACTTTAAAAGGCACTATTTAAGCTACTCAGCATAGACAGCATGCTCTGACTTTCCACTCCTTGATTAAATGCAGCTTGGTGCTGACTGGTATCAGCATGCAGGGTGTTCATAAACCCTGGCCTGGATTATGCTGCATTAAAGTAGGCAAAATTCTGATTTCACTGAAGTCAGTAGTAAAATTCTTCCAGACTTCAGTCTTTTAATTTGTGTCACTGCAAAATCTCAGTCCAAATTAAGAGCTTTCACTGATATTGCTTTTTTTTTTTTCCTTCCCCTTATACTTGCCTGGGGAGTAATTTCTCCCTCTTGTTTGCAGCATGCTATTGAATTGGCCCAAAGATAACCTGTGAAAATGGAATGAAAGTTCCAAGGCACGCCTTTCACAGAGTCTTCTCTGCAGCATACTTCCTGAGTTGAGGAGCTTGGTCCTAGTGCAGTTCCTAAGAGAGGAGTATTTTGGGTACCACTGCAGTATGTATCCAAGAGCAGCATTCCACAGTTATGGTTTCTTAATGGGCTGGTTCTAAAGAAACCATGATACCATCAGGCACTTCTTCCTGTTGATCCTTCAAGAACATCCAAGAAAGCACAGGAAAAGGAGCTTTAGGTTTTGGAACTACAATATCATTATGTATTTGTGTGTTACAATCTGCTGAGCTAGCAGTGATCTGTAATCCACAGCTATCCGCAAATTCAGGGACCTACAGGAAAAGGAAAGTCACAGCTACAAGCTTGAAGCAGATTCTCCTAGAAAACTACCAAACACAATGCCTTCAGGGTGGATTGTCAGTGTCCAGTGGTGGTGATTCTTAGAAACACAAGAATACAAACAACAGAGGAAAGGATCTCCTAGGACTGAGACCATGAATTCAATGCCTTGTTCTTGTAGGCAACCTTGCCTCACACTACTGCTCAAATAACCATGGGCTGGTTCATCATTGCTAGATTGTTATGACTTCTATGTTTGCTTGAATCATCTCCTGTTTGTATATAATGTCAAGTAAAAATGCTAATGTAAGACTGAATGTAATGCACTATTTCATTCTGACTCACATTCAACCTCATCTATTTTCCCTTGATTGCAAACAACTATATGTTCCATATATTGTCCTGTGCTGTCCTTGACTAAGCAAGATCCATCTTCAAAACTGCAGAATGCTAAAAATCAGAGAATCTTCTTTTATACTTTGGTGTGAAATTTGCAAGCTTCTGAAATGAATGAATATATATACCTTTTTTTTTCCTGTTAGCTACAAAACCCCCACAATTATGTTAGGAGATCAGACACAGTGTTCTGAGACTTAACACTATTGAGTTGCATGTTACAGATATTTTGTTTGGTGCTGTCAGATTACTTACTCACTGTGAGTGAAATCCAGAGCTCATTGAAGTCCAGGAGGAACTTTGCCTCTATCTTTCTAAGTAGACCAAATAAAAAACTCCAACTGTAAAAGTTCTATGCCCATACACATGACTGAGACATTATTGGCAAGCAAGGCTGAACACTTTCAAACAATTGTTATGCATATGCAGTACAATCAATAGCATATTGTGTATGTGGAAACTTTGGGCAAGTCTGAGACCTTTACGGCTTCTGTATCTTTTGAGGTTAAACTGCCACTTCTTTTAAAATGCATGCCATCAAATTACAGCCAGCTCTTACAAATCAGTTACAAAAGCAAAGAGAAGCCAGAGAATATCAGGGTAACACAAATGCAACTATAGCTGTCAAATATAGCCCGACTTGCTTTTTAAGTGCAGTTGCTTAAATTGTTATCAGAAAAACAGATAAATAGATTAAAGTAGATGAAGAAAAGGGGAAAGGACGGTACAAGTATCTTGGGAACACAACGCAACAAAGCATCTTGTTTCTTCAGTTTTCTAAACAGCTGACATGCAGGGTACTGTTCTTCTCCAACCTTTTTTTTTTTTTTTTTTCTTTTTCAATGCTTCCAAATAGCTTTAATATATTCCATCTCTCCTTAGAGAAAAATAATGAACTGATGAGTCAAAGATACTTTGAAGGGATTAACTGACTGCTGTGGAATAAACTAGATAACTGCAACCTAACCCAAAAACTTAGTGAAGTTACTATTTATAGGTGCTTCTCAACAGAAAAGCAATATAGTCAAAATTAAGAAGCCTTTTTTGAAAAGTGTAGCTATTTTGATAAACAGTGCTGTCAAAGCAAGAAATGTGAATGCCACAAACTCCAGATCATTCACTTTTGCGTGAGGTTTACAAGGTTTCTTGTGAAAATACTTCATACTTAAAACATGCCTTCTCTCAGGGATCACACAAGCATTTAATTTTTGTTTTGGCATTGGGCCCATTGTGTTTATGAGGTTCTTTGGAGAAGCAGAATTGATGATCACAAAGGAAAAATTGAGAGTTACTTATTTTAAATCATGACTGTAACCTTTCAAAGTTTTCAGAAAAAAAAATGCGTTCTTCCAGATATATATGTATAAAAAGAGACTTTGTTGCAAAAAAAGCTTTAAAGTTCCATATTTAGCCTACCTATTTAAACACTCATATTGGTCTTTATACTATAGGGTTATTTATCGTGCTATACTGATACCCTTTGCTGTTTTGCCCAATTACACTAAGTACCATGTACTATACTTTCTTGATCTACAAAGCACAGTATCTTGTTGGGAAGTGTAAGTCTGCAGGTAAAATTTAAACTCACTGGAATATTCTTTGATTTTTCACATAAGCTTTGCAGTTATTAATGAGTATTAATCATACATTTTACTAATCTTGATTTCTGGTCTATCACATATTTAAATTTACGCTACAGATACAAGAATCCCTCAAGTCCTAAAGAAGCCTGTACAGTGGAACATAATTTTATAGCTCAAGCCACGTAGAAGAAACCATGCTGTGGCAAGTCTGCATGATATTGGCAGGACTGTGTTAAGTGTGTTGCTATAACTTTTCTCATAAGTGAATTGCAAGCCACTCTTTCTGATAATTTGCATAGATCCTGGGCACAATCAGCTATATTGTCTAACAATACACAAATCTGATTTTACTGTGATGCCTTAAAGATTCTGTGGGCCTAATCCTGTTGAATTCAGTCCCGTAAAACTCTAGGCAGCCTTTACTGAGGCCCCATCCCTGGGGGTCTTTATGGCCAGGCTAGATGAGGCTCTGGGCAGCCTGATCTAGTGGGAGGTGTCCCTGCTCATGGCAGAGGGGTTGGAACTGGGTGACCCTTGTGGTCCCTTCCAACTCTGACAGATTCTGATCTGTTTTAGCAGAGGACTTTAGAGCCCTAATGGCTCAATGGTTGGACTTGATGATCTTAAAGGTCCCTTCCAACCTAAAGGATTCTATGATTCTAAATGAATATGCTCAGTGAGTGACAGTCTCAGCGTGTTCTAGGCTCAGGAATTTCAACTGAGCACAACTATACATCAGGTGCAACGTTAGTGGTGCACTGTGTCTGAACAAAGAGCACCCACTCTGCTGCTTATTAGGTCATGTAGGAAAAATACAAAGTTTAACCTCAGGGATCTGTTAAATGGACACATATGGCAATAAGTTACGTGGTGAATTCCTTCTGATAAAGTTCTGATATTTTAATACACATTAAAGGAACGTCAAAGTGGTCAGAATCTAGGTAGCTTAGTAATAAAAAAGCCCACTGTGACTGTTCACCTTTGATGTTGAGTGTCACATTCTGGTTTGATTTGACATTTTTTCTTTTTGGCTTTTTTCTCCACCCCCAACACCCAAGTTAGGTTTATCAGTTACACAAAATTAGTTGTTATTTCTATTTCTTTGCTCAGAGAATATGCGGCAACATTTGCGCAGCAGAAGACATCAAGTGTCATTCAAAATAAAAACCTTTTTACAGTCCTAAGTGATAGCAGATCTGTTGATTTCATCAGCAGCCTTTAGAGTAACATGATTTTCCACTCTATTTCTGCCATATGCTTGCTGACAGAGGATTTCAGAAGTATAAAACAATTACTGTTTGTTTTCTTTCCCTCATGCAGAAATGCTATATGCATTAATGCAAAGATTACACTGTGGATTTTACAAGATATAAATAATCTCTTCTAATTAAGAAATCTGCTTATGAATTCTTTTCATGATCATATTTCTACCCTTTTATGATTTATCATTAATTGCTCAATTCTTGATTTCAGCATTTCACCTCTACAACTGTAAGATAGTCTTAGACTTCAGAACTGTTCTTTAGTCATCTGTTAGCTGGATTTCACTATCTCCTCTGGTTTCTTCACTTTGAAATGGAAGTTTGATACAATTAGTTCTGAGAAGACCTTTCCAAAGTCAAATATAAAATGCATGTCTTTGGAGTTCATATGGCAAAGGTCCAAAATTAAGAACTGTAAAAGCAAATGATTGCCAAAAAGATGTGAAATTAATTTCTTAACTATACAAGTCTTCTGAAACTTCAATTTCAAAAATGAATATTTTCATGAACAATTTTCATTAGGCAGTGCAAAGTCTGTACAAAAGCTAAGCTAAGATGGAACACGTTAAAAAAAAAATCATAATGAAACTAGAGGGATCATGAGTGCCAAAAAAGTACTTTCATTTACATTTTTGACATTATGGTCTAAGAAAATAAAATTCTCATATTTTCTACTCTAATGGTACAATGCTTTCTAAGGCTACTGCATGGCTGATGATAAGGAGAATACTATTCACTTAGAACTGGCACAAAGCAGGGGATGTAATTCAAACTTTTGCAACGTTTTCATAAATTGATTCTCCTCTATATTCACAGCAGTTTCATTGACAATAAGACTATAATCAAAGCCTTGCTAAACAGGCTTAAAATTTCTTCCGATTCTGGCTTTCTGTGATGATTATCAGACTGGTATTTGTCAAGCTGACATGTATTTTGCTGGCATAGATCACACACAGCAGCTAATTCTGCTGTGTTCTTGTTTGGCTGAGTTTAATCTATTGGAATTCAAGAGTCAGCCAAACTCTGTATACTGTACGCAATGGAAAAGGTTGCATATGAAACCTACAATAGCAGTGCCACATTAGTGGTCCTCTCTGATTTAGAAATAAAGAGGGTTAAGAAAATGTTCTCCTAGTTCTTTTACTCATGTCTTGAAAGTTGTGGTTTGGTTACTTTCCAAAATGTCTTTAATAACTCTCCTTTTTCTATTGTGTATTCAAATGGAGATAAACATGGGACTGAAAATGCCAGGTACCCAGTGATGAATGTGAGATTTGCAATCTAAAAAACAACAGATTGCACTTCAAACTCCACTCTGCAAAATGCACAGTAATATATTTTTAAACTAAAGGGTGGATTATCCCTTAGTTGCATGATTCTAAGAACTGGCTTTTTCATGAAAAACACTGCTGCTCTACCAACTGTATAAGTAAAGACACTGCAAGTAAGTGCGTTCCACACTAATGTGTCCTCAGCATTTCATCACTGAAACTTCGGAGATTTTGTTCATCTGAATAAGTCTTTCACAGTGTGTAGCTACACACACACTTCTCTAGAATTTACTTGCTAGTTAATTGTAATAATATATATATCAGACCCGTTTCTATTTGTTCTTTTACCCAGATAAGATTTTCTCCACAACACAAAGGACCTTTTTCCATTGCTGCAGTACCAGAGGAGCTGCTGTTCTACAAAGTAAACAGCACCGGTGAGAAGCTACACCCAGTATCCACTAAGGTAACCTTTACTGTGTGCTGACAACTGCCTTGAAGACCATCATCTACACAGGCAATGTCCTGTTCGTGGCACATATCAACTCACTGTCAGGTCTGTCGCTTCTGTTAAGCAAGCAGCCCCTCTGCAAATGGCTCTGCACCGTGTAATGCACACAAAGCTTGCATTAGCAAAGGAGCTCTGAAGTTTCCCCAAAAGAACTGCCTTGTGCCGTTTACCTAGCTTTGCATACAAACTTCTCAGAGCTGCAATAAATCCTATCACTATTACTTGTGCCACATATCAGGGCAAGTGCCTCCAGTGCTAACATAGCTGAGTTTTATCATGATCTTTAATAACCTACTTCGCTGCTCTTTTTTTTTTTCTTTCTTTCTTTTTTGTTTGTCTGTTTGCTTTGTTTTGGTTTGTTTTTTTTCCTATTCATTAATTTTCACTAATGTGACTAATGTGACTAATATTTGTTGATGGGTGGTGCTGTGTGAGGAGAGAATGGTGTCAAAGCCTGAGGCTTTGCTATGCACTGGAAGATATGCCCAAGCAAGCACAGGAACAGACAGGAACTGTTTATGACTATGCCTTATGATTTGTGTGTGAAATGGACAGCAAGAATAATAGTTGCATTTTTGCAGACTTAAATTGGATTTTATACTGGATGTTGATTAAATTCTGAAAGTGTTAAAGAGTACCTTGGGATTTTTTTTTTACTTTTGTAAAGTGAGTTATTATTAAAATAAATTCATAATCACGTTTACTACACAGGGCTTGAAGACAATCAAGTACAGGATTCCCGTCATGTTTCCAGATGCTAACAGTAGCCCACCTATTCCTTGATCTTATGACTTGTTTTTCTTCACTTATCTGTATGTAGACAGAAAAAAAAAACTTGCTAGCCGTCCAGCCCACGCAACCCACGCAAGAGGACTTAAGAAACAAATAAAAGACAGCATGCCCATTAAGAAGATCAGTGATTTGTCCACTAATCTATATATTACTGCAAGAACCATATACACCTGCAAACACCTTTTTTTTTTTGGCATATATTATTTTTTCTTCTCATATATTATTTTGAATTCAGTATTCAGTTTTTTTCCTGCAGGTGTTTCTCTCTTGTGTGTCTTGTGTTGGTTTTGTTTTGCATGTTGGTTTTCTTTAAATTTCTGTCTTTTTGAAAAGACTGCTTAAGAACAGAGTTTCTAAGAAAACACTGATGTTCTAGATCACTAGCTGCAGTTACTCAGTACAGAAAAAGCATCATGAAAAGGTAACTTCATAAAGAGGTCTCTGGAAAAATGCAGTCTCAGCATGGGCATTTGAACAGCAAGCAACACAAAATATAATTTAAAAATATCACAAGGTCAAACAGCATTACTGTTTACCTTAACTGGTTTCCATCCTGCCATGTCATCATAGGAGATGCAGATGCTGAAATGAGAGCCTACTCACGTAATGTAATCTGTATAATGTGTATAGTGTATCTGCTCAATACAAAGCTTTTTGCAGGAGGGAACAGCAATCTTTGTGATAGCTATATTCATACTCTCCACTGTATCTGACTGTTTTTTTCTTGTCTTATTCTTTAGTTTTATGTTATCTTTCTTACATTTTAATCTTTCTTGCACCTATGAGCTTTAAGTACTTGTTTCTACAGTAATAATACCAAAACTGGAGGTTTTCTAGGATACTTTGTCATAAATTAAGAACAAGCAATACCTTTAAAAAGTCTTTTCAGAAGTTCTTTAAAATAATATCTTTGATCTGGAGAGTGTGGAAGAATGGAAATGGAGAGTAAAAACGAAAGCTATACATTTATCCTAGGGCCACGGATTCTCTTGCTCTGGTTTTATTCCTAGGCTATTTTGGTTATTCTTACTGATTCAGTATTAATGACAAATCAATCTGACTGACTGTTTTGTAAGGCCAGAACCCCATCTCAAAAAAAAAAAGCTGCCTAGAATTCATTGCTGTATTTTGTGCTGCAGCATTTTCTTTTTTTTATACAAGGATTTCATAGTTATGCCTTTGAACATCCAAGAACATTAAGTTATTTAGCCTCAGTACATCACAGTTCTTTCTTAAGCATGTATGTTATCTCTAGTTGGTAGAGTGGAAAATGAAGGTTAGAGAAGTGAGGGACTTACTTCACAGTTTAATAAAAACAGTATCAAGGATCTTAATTTAATTTCTCTCTTCTAGCCAGCCAAAAATATTCACACACACAAATAAATACCAGGTCAGGTTCACCTGCAGCCAGTTCATTCTGTTACCTTCCATAAGATTATTTTTTCCTTTTATGGAAAAAAAGAAAAGTCTATCTATGGAGTGCATACACACGGTTGCTCACAGACAGAGGTATCTGAGAGGGAAAAAATTTCTTCAAGCTAGAGAAATCACCTAGAAACAAAGCTCATCTTAAGAATATTTGCAATCAAATGATGAATACACTCATCTATAAAGAACTGAGTGATTCTCTCTTAACAGTATTATTTATGTCTTTGGTCCCTACTCCTCTCATATGGAAATCAGTGTAAGATTTTGTTCTGTATTACTCTTTGACAGCTTACAGTATCAGGGATTACAGTAAAAGATGAGAGAATTTGTAATGATTAACCGTTCTGTTCAGTTGTTAATTTGCAAAACTTGAAGCTGAGATCACTTCTAGGTAATTTTTCAGCAACATATTTATGGGATTAGAGAGTGATTAAAATATAGGAATTTTTTTGTCCCAAAAATCACATTTCTAAGGATACCACCGATAAACAAAAAAGCCGTACTTTTTTGCATGGTCCTTTTTAAAAAAATCGAGTATTATTTAAACACAGACCCAACAGAGGCTTATATATTTTTCTGCCCAGCTACCTTCAATAAAATTCTATTGAAATGTTAACACGATTTGAAAATAAACATTGTAACAAAATGCAGACAAAAAAAAAATTGAAATTCATCTATACTCTTCACAGATTTGCAATACTCATCCATTTTCCCAAAAGATTTTTTTTTAATTCCCTGGTTTTTAACAGAAGGAGAAATCCCACGAAATTTGCACTCTTAACTCACTTGAAGTCACTGGACTTAACATCAGAAAAACCTGGACTGGGCTCAACTAGTTAGTTTTACTTCTGGAGCATTATTCAAATGTATAAAAGATAAAAATCACACACACAAGATACAGAAAAAAAAATGTTGAGGTATTGTTATTTTCTGTGTTTCATGGATGCAAAAGTGTCTTTGAATGGCAAAGCAAATTACTTAAATTATTTTAACAATACTACCTACATTGTAATACCAGAAGTTATTTGTATGTGTTCAAGACACTAAGTATTGCTTAATAATGATAGAAATATTATGTGTGTTTCTAAGGGAAATCAGCAAAGAAAGAAAATCTACAGATTTTTCACTTTTCCCTGAGACAAACTATTAAGCTGTGTTTAGTTTAATTATTTTGAGGTACTTGGTCAGTTAGTGTAGTAACTGTAGCACAGCACATCAATAGTCTGAAATTCCATGCTAATACCAAGAAATGCTGTACAGTGCGTGTTAAAGACTCATTTATGCTGTGAAGCTGGAGACTCAGGGGCAGTGACAGCGGCCCATCAGAGGCAGTTTCCCATACTGTGCATATGGACTATGTTCTCTAAACGCTGTTTTCAAAATAGTATAACTGATATTCAATCACTTGTTAAAGAGTCTTTACCTTTCTGTCAAATGAAGTGCAATGCCAGAGGCCCTTGGTACACAGCAACAGTTTGTAACTATGATAACAACAATGGTTTAATCATGTTATGATGAAAATGGAAAGTGGACTAGAAGTTTGCATGCTTCTGGGTACTGGGTAGCTGAAGGGTGCACGGCTATTGGTTATCATGTAATGAAAAACCCACTTGCTATTCATTACAGTATTATTTTTACTTGCAGAATTAATTGTGAGTCCAACAGATTTATGTTTTCATATTATCTATAAACTAATAAGATGCAGCCACCTACAGCTTGCTTACTAAGTAAAGCAGTGGAAAAAACAATACATTCCTTTTCCTGCTACAGTTAAGTCTTTTTTGGAGTTTGTTTTTTTTTTTTCTCAGTTATTAGTAGTTTTACTCCTTTCCACAGCTTTATATACCTTAAAGAAAACCCCAAGTACTGTAGTCCTGTAAAGACATTTCATATACTAGATTAAGCTCTAACTACTGTTAAAAGGTGTTTTAAGTTGCACAAACCAAATCCTCACTCCTTCACTGTGATGCTTCTGAAGGCATGAAGAGAAAAAAAAAAATCATTAAGCATTTTTTACAAAGTAGCCGAGATTTTTTTTTTTTTTTTAAAAAGTGCTATTTATTCTGCCTCCTGTAATGGCAGCGATTTCCACGTCTGTCCATGCTGGAGTAAGAAGACTAAGGAAACAGAGGATGTGCCCATCGCTGTTAGAGGAGCGCCATTCGAAGATAGCAAAACATCAGAAATGCTGGGTGTCCCGTTAATGAAAACAAAAGAAAAAGGTTTGGCTTTATGGTGCCTGTTATACCTGGGGTATGCAGCTGATGTACTTCATATCCTACTAAGACTAATCTACAGACGTCAACATTAAAAAAAAGCTGAAGGAGATCATAGGGAGATAAAAACGTTTGTAGGCCTTTGATAATAGAGATGCGAAAATCGCACAGAGCACTCGCCAAAAAAAAACCAA
>NW_008622705.1:5287-9102 GCF_000691845.1 Merops nubicus | reverse complement strand
CCCCGGCATGGCTGGCGGGTCCCGGGGCATGGGCTGGATGGTGCCGGGTGCTCAGCCCTGTGCCAAGCTGATGAGAGATGCCCGAAAAGCTGCCAGCGGGGAGCAGTGACTCACTGTCTGCATTGAGGAAGAGAAACGCTCGCTGGCGTGGATCCTCCTCCTCCTCATCCATCTTCATGTACTTATAAAAACCAAACCTGGGAGACAGAGAGGGAAGATGAGGTCCTGGAGATAAGGGAGGGGACGTGCTCGCACGCACGCACACCCACACGTGTGCAGGGAAGAACATCCCCTGGCACAGCCCAGCTCTGACGGGAGCTGGGATTCCCAAAAATCCAGAAGCGCTGCCAGGTCTCAGGCTGCTACGTGCCCACGGGAGAAGAGCCAGCTTGGATGTGGCCCTTCCATGGGGGACAGAGCCTGGGGACAGGCGGCTGAGGACGCATCCTCTCAGCGCCGCTTCTCCAGCTCTTTGAGCACCCTGTTGACACCAGTGCCCTCCTCCCCCTGGTACCACCCCGAAATACCAGCCCCCAACACTCACTTCTCCAGGTAGAGCGGGGACTCCCTGTAGAAGCACTTGTTCTCTGTCTCCATGTGAGTGAGGCGTGTGAAGTCATTGGGGTACACAAATGAGAGGTAGACCTGGGGAGATGAGCACACCGCTGTCACCCCAGCAGAGCGGGCTCGCTCTGGGGAAGGGGGGGCTTGCAGGGCTAGGAACCAGGGACCCGAGGCCACCACTGCAGCCCCTCAACACCAGGGTAACCCCCAGCATCTCAAACACCCCACATGGCTGTTAACCCAAACCCTTTTGGGTCAAGATGGGAAAGCTCAGCCTGATCCTCCTGCGAGGGACATCCTCTCCCAGGTTTTAACCAGCAGAAGCATCCCTGCCCTGGGGTGGGGGCGAGGCATTCAGCCTCACCCTGTCGCCCACGGGAGCACGACCCCGCCAGGGGAGACACTTACAAACTGCAGGCCCTGGTAGCGGGCGATGGGGAAGTCCTTCACCACGTAGGTGGGGCTGTAGGCACAGGGCACCAGCACGTTCTCCACTCGGGAGGCCT
This sequence comes from Merops nubicus, assembly GCF_000691845.1. Taxonomy (NCBI): domain Eukaryota; kingdom Metazoa; phylum Chordata; class Aves; order Coraciiformes; family Meropidae; genus Merops; species Merops nubicus. The sequence continues at coordinate 8,032 of NW_008622705.1, read as the reverse complement.
CGATTGCAGGGGCTGAGGAGAAGCAGATGCAGCTCAGCCCCAAGCCATGCTCTTGCTCTGCCACCCCTGGAGCCAAAATCACCTTAGAGCTTGTAGCTCAAACCACCAAAACTTGCCCCCCATCGACTCCAGCAGAGATGACCCCAGACAAGAGATGGGCAGAAGGTCAGAGGGATGCTCTGGGTGCCTCTGGCAGCCGGGTCCTGCTGTTTTCCACCCTCAAAACCTCCTGGAGGTCTGTGAGGATCCGGTCCTGGCCACTTACTGAGGAAGAAGGTGTCCCTGGGGTCAGACTTCAGCATGTCAGCCCCATGCTCATCTTGCTGTGCCTCCCAGAGGTGGCTCCCGCTGTGGCTGGCCAGGGTCTGTGGGATGTGCTCCACGTGGTTCATCTTCAGGGATGATTCATCTGAAGAAGGCAAACACAGGGGCTGAACCCCACACACATGCAGAACATTGTCCCAGGAGCATCCTCCAAGGTGGCACTTCCCAACCTTTCCATCCTTCCCACCAAGAGGGCTCAGAGAACTGTGGATTCCTCCTGCTCCCAGGGCAACAAGGGGAGCCAATGTGTTTGCACAAGGGCAAACCCAGCTCCTCCAGCCCTCTGACAGAGACCCTGTGACTCATCAGCCTAATGATTATTGCCATCAGCTAATGAGCACCAAGAGGACAAGGGTACAGCTGATCTCAGGCAGGCAGTCCCAGCTCCCATTACAGCATCACTGCCCACTCAGAGACAGGCAGTGGGAACACTGAGGGCTTTAACTGCCAAGGACACAGGAATTACACCCTGAATGTCCTTCCCTGTGGAGGTGCAGGTGCAGGCAACAGGAGCTGGTGTTGACTCCTGTTCAGGGATGAGGGGGTCACGTTGTCCTCGGCTACCAACCAGCCCCCAGAGCTCCCTGCGAGGTCACCTCGCTCCAGCTCCTCAGCCACGCTCAGAGCTGCCTGCCCCAGGCACCCAAGGGTGCTCCCTCCCCAGGCAGCCCTGCAGGGAGGCAGGCAGCTCCTGAAGCATGCAGGAACCCCCTTCCCGAGCCCCAGACCCCTCGGGAAGGGCAGGGCAGGGCTCTGCACACTTCTGGCATCCCCACTCCACGGGGATGGGCTCCCACAAGGGAAGTGGCTTCACCCCAGGATGCTGCTGAGGCTCAAGGGAGCTGGGAAGTGTGGAAGAGAAGCAGAAAGAGCCAGCACTGATGGATAACAGTCAAGGGGGGAGTTTATCTGCACATCATCTGTCTCATGGGCACTTGCATCAATACCAGCAGTAGCCCTCCATCTCTCTTCTCCCCACCAATCCCTGCCTGTTGCCTGTCTCCTCCTGCCTTATTGACACCTTCAGGGCATGTTTGATGGCCAGTCCTCCAGCGTATTGAGCACTGGGGCAGGTCCCATCTATCACGTCCTTTCTTGCTGCCAGGGAAGGGGCAGGAAGCAGAAGATCTATCGATTTAATTAAACCTTGCACCATCCATCCCTGCTCACACGACAGCTCCTCATAACTCAGGGCCAGGCCTCAGAGCCAGCCCTCCCTGGTCTCATCGGGGCCCAGGGAGCACCACGAGAGCCCCGTTTCCACAGCGTCTCACCCCTGCAGCCCGTTTTCAGGAGGGCTGCAGCACACTCCCAGCATCACCCCTACCTACCAGAGCCCCTCGCCCTCCTCACACCCAGCAGAAGCTCTGTGGGGCTTGAGAGGCCAAGATCTTCCCCAGGTTCTGATTTCCCATGATCTGGTTTCCTTCCCAGGCTCTGGTGCCATCTCTCCCCGGCTGCACCAACACGTGCAGCCCCTTTGAGAGCTCCCGTGCCACGGGCAGCCACGTGTGCCCCTACCTGTGTACAGGGAGATGTAGGAGGAGTCGATCACCTCGAACTTCAAGCTGGGGAGGAAAACTCGCCACTAGGAAAAAAAGTAAAGGGAGATGGAGAATGAGTGGGAGGGTGGCAGGGGCCCAAGAGGCAGCTGCCCAACCCCAGGCACCCTAGGATGGGTCCCCCACTGTCCTCAGCCCCCAGAAACGTGCCCACACTGATCCCAGCCCTGACCTCATAGGAGAGGAACAAGGGAGAGGGCTGATCCTGCCCCAGCACGGACCCAGCCCCATCTCCTGCCTTTACCCAAGGGGATCTGGGATTAGCAGGGGTTGCCTGAGAGGCCAGAGGTGGGACACAGGCTCACGCTGCACCCCTCTCAGGACTGCTCACAACCAGCCGTGGCCTTTCTGGGCAGGTCAGGCCAGGTCCAGCCCACAGCAGCAGCAGCAGCAGTAACATCTCCGGAGGCAGCAGAGCCCCCTCCTGCCTCGAGGGGAGGGACGATGCCGGGGTGCAGGGCAGCTTCTCCACAGGGCCCCCTTCAGCCCCAGGGAATGGAGCAGGGAGAGCACGGCACCTGAGCCACAGCCAGCCCACACTGAGCCCTGCAGCCCCCCTCCCCTTCCCCACCTCGCTGTGGTGCCCCCTCAGCAGCGCTGACTCCAGGGGGTCTCCAGAGCTGCTCAGACTTAAAAGCCTGTCCTGAGCCTTTGTGCAGACCAGCCCTTACACGCCCCCGGGGAGAGATGCATTAGGGTCCTGCTTTTTTGTTGTTTCTTTCTGAACATCTGAAAGGCTTCCCCCTCTCCCTCCAGAAACAAAAAAATAAAACCCAGCCTCCCCCATCTATTTGTTTTTCCCAGAACTGCAGATCTTATCGGGGTGGAGGAGCTGGAGCCCGGGAGGGGAGGCAGCGCT
>NW_008622705.1:4982-5260 GCF_000691845.1 Merops nubicus | reverse complement strand
GGGAGGAAGGGGGGCTGCCAGCCACCCCGTGCTCTGCTGGCACAAGTTTGACTCCCATGATTAATGAGCGCTTGGGAGCAAGGAAACCTTTGCTAACGAGCCAACATCTTCCCCTCCCAAAGACAGCCCCAGCTCCTGACACACACGCTCCAGGCTTTGCTGGGGTTGTGCAGACAAGTTCAGATTTGAACCTCATGGTATCTCTGAGGGGGAGAAGGGAAAAGGGACCCGCTCCATCACCACGGGCACCTCTGCCACCAGTGCTGCTGGGACACCGG
>NW_008622705.1:4678-4893 GCF_000691845.1 Merops nubicus | reverse complement strand
CTGCCTCTGGCCAGTGCAGTCCTGGGACCCCCAGCTCTGGTCTGACATGGTCCGAGCTCTCCTCGCCCACAGCGATGGGCTCCTGTGAGAAGCAGCCCACGGGGACCTTTCTCCCTCTGGCAGCCCTTCTGCAGAAGGCCAAGGCGAAGGGATGGGACTGGCCATGCAGAGCACGAGGGAGGATGGGGGATGAGCCCAGTGACACCAACACGTCC
>NW_008622705.1:0-4510 GCF_000691845.1 Merops nubicus | reverse complement strand
GGCGGGCGCCGGTCAGAGCCCCCGGCCGAGCTGGGGTGCTGGGAGCCCCCCGACAGAGGGGCCACCGTGGGGAACCCTCCTGCCCTCAGCACGAGTGGCTGAACCCTCCTGGGGCAAGGCAACAGGCAGCGTGTCCCTGCCCCCACTCACTGCCGAGAGGCTTCCCAAGATCCTGGCGACCCCCATCCCCATCCCCTCATCTCCATCCTCCTCATCTGCAGAGCCGGCCGCACGGACCCCAGGGTGTAGCTGGCTGAGCTCCTGTCCAGCCCGGAGCCCACGTGCCTTTTGGGAGGAGCCCACGGCCGGGGACTTCTCCCAGGGAGGGGGAACTGGCCAGAGTCAGCCTGGAGCCAGCAGCTCCACCTCCCCAACTCCATCCACCTGGGACGGGCAGCGAGGACACACTTACTGTAGAGGCTTGGAGACTTGTGAGCTGAACTTGGTGAACTCTCCCGGCGCCGTCCACTCGGTGCCCAGCTGGGGGAAGAAGGAGAAGCACGTGAGAGCCACAGGCCAAGTGAGTGCAAGGCCCAAAACCCACCAGGCTCTGGGAATCTCCCCCACGTCCATCGGGCACCATGCCATGCAGCAGAAAGGCTCTTCAGGCAGGAGGATAACCCAGGAGCAATATCCCAAGGCCTGCTTGTCCTCAGCTGGTGGCCCTCCTGCCGCAAGAACTTGCCACCAGACAACACCACCAACATCCAAAATACACGGGTGTGATGATGGATTTCCAGTTATAGGAGTTAGTGTCAAGAACATCCAGGAGCAAGGATTAAATTGCCTGTTCTGGGACATAAACTGGTCTTTGGTAGCTACAGCTAGATGGGACCAAGGGGCAGATGCTCCCTCAGAAGCCAAACCCGGCCTGCCCAGGGGCAGCGATGGATACAGCTGGCATCCCCCACGGGGGCAAAGCAGCAGCAGAGCTGCCTCTGGCAAAGTCACACCCAGACCCTGCCCGCTGCCTCTAAGAGCTGCTGCAGCAGAGGGGGGATTTGTGGTGGCTGGAGAGCACCCATGGGTTGGAACCACGGTTAACCGAGCACCAGGGATCCCCAGAAGGCTCCTGGGATGGGCATCAGCGTGCTGGGAGCAAGGAGCGAGGCACCCCGCGGGCAGAGATGCTCCTGGTGGCAGCCTGAGCACGCGTGGGGCACAGGCAGAAGGCTGAGGCCAGGGGCACGTACCCTGCCCACGAAGGCGGCCAGCCGGGCGTTGGAGGGGCTGTCATCAGAGCTGAGCCAGAACTCCGAGTTGTCATCGGATGCCACAGCAAACTGGAAGTCCCCTGTGGAGAGCAAAGGGGAAGGTCACCGCGGGGCAGAGTGGCTCTGGTGGCACGGGCTGGGCCCTGGTGCCTCGCTGGGAGAGGGGGAAGGAGGCAGGGATGGCCACGGGGGATCTGCCCTGGGCAGGACCGGGGCTCTGCCTCCCCTCGAAGCAACCAGAGCAAAGGGTCTTTGCTCCAGGAAGGGCCTGGGGACTCTCTGAGAGCATTTGTGTCCTTGTGTGGACCAAGAAGGGGGAAGGAGAAGGAGGCATCTTCTCCACGATGCTGCAGGGGCAGGAGAGGCCAAGCTCCATCACTCACCATCCTTGAAGGGGTGGATGTAACCAAAAATCCTGAGCCCGTAGTTCTTCCACTTGGGTGACACCGCCAGCTTCTTCACCGTGGTGCGGGTCTGCAGGGGACACAGGGACACCAAAGCACCAACAGTTCATGCCCAGGATCACGCCTTGCACCAACATCACCCAGCCCACCTCCTCCTTGTTCTCCTGGGGTCCCATGCCCCTGGCACCAGAGGGGACATGGAGGTGCCATCACCACCCGTCGCTCCCTCCATCCCTGCTCTGCTGGGACTTACCTGTCCCAAGCAAAACCAAACAGCCTGTGTGCAAAGGTCTTGAGGACCAAGCCACAGCCAGTGGAGATCCAGCAGCACCCAGAGAGGGATGAATGGACCCTCCCTCCACCCCACCACCACCAGGCCCAGGACTCACGTGGGGAAAGAGGGGAAAGTGGAGGTTCTTCCTCAGGTGCCTCACGGCCCCTCCACACCAGTCTTCAAAGACGTGCAAGTTTGCCTTTCCTTTGTACTGTGGGATGAGAGAGGGGTGTGAGTGAGGTGTCCTCCTCACGTCCCCTCCCAGCCTCCCAAGGACAGCGTGACATGGATGTCAAGCCCCAGGGATGTCACCTGCCTGGCTCAGCTCTTCTGCACTGACACTGAGGAAGGGCTGAGCTCCCAACCCTGTGCCAGCCCCAGAGTCACAATGCCAACCCCCAGGAGATGGCCACAATGCTGGCCTCCAGGAGATAACCCTCCTGCTGCAGCTCCTGTGGGTCCCAAGCACCTTTGGACAAGGGATGTTGCCTGCATACAACACCAAAAGCCCAGTCCCATCCTTCACCCACCCCAAGCATCCATCCCACCAGCACACAGCAAGCACCAGGAGATGGGTGCAGCATTGGACCCATCCACAGAAGATGAGGGAGCTGGCACACACCCAAGGAGCTCACCCTCGTAGGTCCCACACTGACACCAGGACCAGGTAAAGCCTCCAGGAGAGGTGATGGAGAGGAGGGAGGAGCATGGCTGGAGATGGCTTTGGAGCCTGGCATGCTGTGGGGACCCCAGTGAGAGGCTGGGTGCACGTCCTCCTCCACCACCACCTCCTTTGCTGCTCCCTGCCCACCTACCTGCTCGTTCCAGGGCAAAGCCTGCTTGGTCACGTTGAGTTTGGGGTGTGTGGTGGCTCGGTCAGACTGTTGGCCTTTGGAAAACCAGCTGTCCAAGTCCTGCCCGTCGCTCTGCCGAGGAAGCAGGAGGGAGAGGTGAGAGGTGGGGGGATCAGGGCCAGGCTGGCTGTGCGTGCAGGGGGTCTCCCTAGGTCTAAACATCTCATTGTGGATGTCAAGTGTTGCCAAGCCAAGGCAAAAGCTTTCAAGGCTAATGGCAAAAGAAAGCAGGGGACAAAGGAAAGCGAGGGCAACAGAAAGAAGAAAAATATTGGCAAGGTGTCCCAGGGAGCAGAGTTTCAAAATGTTCCAGCTAAACCTGTTCACCTTCCTCTGCTGAGGAGAGAAACTTCTCCAAAACAGAAACTTTTCTGTTCATCCGAAATGTCTGGTTGCTCTGGTGGGCTACTGGCAATGGAGTATTTTGGGCTCCATCTCCAAAAGCAGAAGCCATCTCCAGCTCCATTCATGGGCAGAGAGAGTGGAAAGTTCCTCCTGTCCCCCTCTTCCTTTGAAGGGGATTAGGTTAACCCGATCGCTCGTGCCTCGTAATTTAGAGGGATTAGGAGAGTGTTCACCTGCCCCAGCCTGCAGCCAGGGGAGGGGTGGCAGGAGGAGCCGGGTGCTCCCGGAGCCCAGCCAGGGCACCCCCTGATCCCAGCCAGGGCACCCCCTGATCCCCCACGCTGGCAGCTGCAGGCAGAGCTGGAGTGAGCCCGTGGGACGGGACCCGGGGGACACGGATGTCCCCGCAGCCTGCCCCAGGGGGCTGCACAGTCACAGCTCTCCAGGGCCTCAGCAAGGGAGGGAAGGACCGTGCCCCCCCCGGGGCAGAGCCCAGCCTCGAGCCCAGGTGAGAACCACAGCCTGTGAGGATGCACAGGGCCAAAGAAGTAATTAGCAAACTTTGCCTAAACGAACTCATTAGTGTCCTGGAGGAGGGGAGCGCTGTCCTTGGAAGGCACTGCTAGGGAGGTGGCGTAATTGGGCTGTGCTGGTTGGAGGGATTCACCCTCCTCCCAGGGAGGGCTGAGACGTGGTTCCCGCTGTGCCCCTGCCCTCACCCCACGCATCCTCTGGGCACCTCGCTCTCCTCCAGTCCCCGGTGTGTGAGGAGCTGGGAGAGCCCAGAGCTCGTCCTTACTCACCCACCCCCTGCCAGCCAGCCAGGCGCAATCGGCTCCCTCCCCGTTCCTGTTTCTCATCACCTCACTGCTGCCTGGCCCGACACCCGCTCTCCTCACCGGCACACGCTCCCAGTGCATCGAGTCGAGTCGGGCTGTTTGCCCCCAGCCCAGCCTGAACTCTTCCCCTGCCCCAGCAGAGGGGAGGGGTGGGGACAAAGTGGCCTCCTGACTGCAGCGCAGGCACTGAGAGGGCTCCAGGCATGGGGGCTCAACAAAACGCTTGCCCCTGCTCCAAGGAACAGCCCCAGCAACGTCCAGCCCGAGACGGGCACGCGGAGCAGAGCGAGGTGGAGCAGGGGGCACAGGAGAAGGTGGCTGTGCCCAGCAAAGCAGGACCTTGTTGCTTTTGGCAGCTACACCAGAGGGAGGTGCAGAGAAGATGATGCCAGACTCTTCTCAGAGGAGCCCCGGGACAGGGCAAGGGGCACAAGGTTCAGCACTACAAGCTCCAATGGAGCATTAGGATGGTTCTTGCCCACCACAAGGGCTGTGGAGCAGGACCAGGGAGGTTGTGCCCACTCTGCTCTCAGACCCGCTCAGCTGGACAAGACTTGGGGCACCTGCCCCGGTTCCTGTG
>NW_008622704.1:0-19261 GCF_000691845.1 Merops nubicus | reverse complement strand
GGAAAAAAAAGGAGAAGAAGGAATTGACACGAAGAGACTGCTCCTACTAAGGGTAAAAAGAGAAGAAGCATTGTTTGTCTTCATTTGGCTAGCTATCTTAAAGTAAAGGATAAGCCCCAATGTTGACACTGGAAATAAAGAGAAAATATGAACACTTTTTAAAATTCACTCTGTATGTAACATTTACTCTTGTTGTAGAACCTTCTACTCTCTCTCTTCCTTTTTCACATTAGTTATTACTTCCATGTATGTCACAGCACGCTCCACAACCTCCCCAAGAAATATTACAAAGCTTCTGTGGGTTTCTTTTAATTTTTGCAGAGAAAGAGCTATTTAAATAAAAGTAATTCAGCTCAAGAATAATTTCATAAATTTCCTTTTAGCTATTTGAATTTTTTAAGTTTAAATTTCTCATCTCTCTTATTTTTCCAATCTTTGTTTTGATTGTAGTTACAGTGCATTATTTAAAGAGTTAAATCACTTAGAAGTAAACTGTCATTACCTACAGCCAGTTTGCTGTAAGTATAACTATTTTAAGGTAAAATTCCCAGCAGTGGCAATCATTAAAGCTAAAATGCATTTGGTTCCAATGATTCGTGTGACCTTATTTTTTGCCAAAACTAGCAAAGGAAAAACGTGTTTTCTCTTTTACCATGCTGAGCATACAGCATTATCACATTTATCAGTTTTCAGTTACTCTGGGTGCCAAGACCTGAAGAAATATCTTCAGTTTTGCTTTTCCCTGGTCTATTATTTTATGGCTGCTAAAGATCAGCAGAAAACCTAAACAATGAAATCTCACAATTTTATAATCTACCAGCTGCTACAGAATTACTCCAGTAACTTTTGTTATTTCTGTGCTCTTACTCACTGTATTTCCTGATTTGATTTGATTGTCTGTGATCACACAAATTAAGACGTAAACACATCAGAAATATGTCACCTGTCCCTCAAATATACATAAAGAAAAAAGGTGTATTGTGAACTAATATTCTTGGAGAAAGAATGCATCTTCCTTTCATTGTTCTTTAAAATGTAATCTTTCTTAACATTGACAGGAAAACACCACTGCCTAGGATTTAGGATTCTGATCTTTCTGTCTAAAGATCTGATAGACAGACGTACTTCCTTGATCTCAGTGATTTACACCAGGTGAAGACTAGGTCAAAACCATGGATTAATCTCAACTTCTTTAAAAAGTTTTAGCATCTTGTCCCTAAAGTACTATAATCTCACAAATGAATCATGTATGCCCTCTAACTCTTTTTAAGGAGACAATAATTGACACAAAATTGTTCTGCTGAAATACAGAATACATCTCTCATCCCAAAGGAAATCTGAAATTACAAACAAAATTATTTTTGACATACTGAGAATATATTATTGGATGCTATCAAATCACGTTGAAAGTCACTATTAAAAATCAACTTTTTAAATTACGACCAAACTTGAGGCATGAGTCATCTCACTTACGTTTTGCTGTTAAAGTTAGGCATTTTTGATGCCTAAAGCTGCATTTTCAGTTGTTCTATGGCCCCTCAAGAAGTTTCTCCTTTCTACTTTCAGGTCATTCACTGTACCAGCTTCAGAGTTGCCTATGTTACTTCACCTCCTTTGGAAGGAGGCTAGATGTGTGACTGACACAAAAATTCAATGGCTAAAGGTATGTGGGATGAGTGCTATTTCCAGTGACTGTTCTACCTTCCCCTTAGAATCAGAATTTAAAAAGTTTGTAGTATTTAGGCCATAGACACGTACATGGGCCAACCCTTGGTAATTGATCTGTCTTGATTTTAGATTCACTCCGGATAAAACAGCAGTTAATTTACATTTAATTTAACATTTAACATTAATGCTCCCAACTACTGACATTTCAATACACAGATTACATTCTTTACTCCAGAATATATGTCCTGATCATTCATGTGCAGCTGTTAACAATGCAATTTCGTTCCAGATTTATGTGTCAAGTTATTGTGTTTTATTCATTTGCTCATTACTTGTATTACTTATGTTTGGTAACTGCTACAGAAAATGTTTGGGTTTTAAAATGGTAATCATTTAAATTACCTTAACTGATTTTATTTGGAGAAGATAATACTATTAATATAGGAAGTGATAGTCTGATAACAGTAATTAAGTGAAAACTTATTTCTTATTTTGTTCCTGAAAGGGAACTCCAGGATTTTCTTGATGATTATAAACCAAAACATATCAAGAAATCCAACAGAAGATTGAACTGTAAAAAAATTTATTTTATAAAAAAAAATGCACAGATAGTTTGCACTTTTCCAAAGTCATAAAGTAGTCTTGTATGTCTGTTCTGACCTGCTGTATGAAGCCAATAAAATCTCACACAGAAATTCTTGCATTCAGCCACCTTCTGCTCAGCTTTAGGGCATAGCTTTATGACATCCAGCCTGGATTTAATAGCACCATAATATGGTCTGACTTAAAGCAAACAAACAAAAAAACAAACAAACAAACAAACAGACAAAAAAAAACAAAAACAAGCAAAACACAAACAAACAACAAAGGTATTTAACTTTAGACTGAACTTTAAGGATAAATTCATTAATTTGGTAGAATGAATTGGACTTTTGCCATTGATGCCTATTAGGTTAGCATCTCTACAGCAAAACTTCCAACATGTATAAAGCTCTGCCAATCAATTTCTTTTTTCTTCCTTTTGTGTCAGAATATGGAAGGGAAGCACCCCACCGACTGCTCATAGTCTTGAAACAGGCCATGTCCCAAGTGTGGAAATTAAACTACCAAACTTTTACTGTGGAATGAAATTGGTTTAAAGAGCTGCTTTCCACTTCCTTCCCCTTTATGTATCAAAGACATATACTGATAACACTGACATGGTACCTTGGTAATCACTGACAAATTATTACATTATGAAAATCAATTATGGCTTCTAAAGCTCTGAAGAAAAAAATGTTGGTTTCTACTAAGTTCCATATGACTTTACTATAGCAGCTGATTTATACAATACTGTGTTTTCAATTGTCAATGAATCATATATTTTTTTTTTAAGCAAGATTCTCTGAGACAGATTTTTCCTTGACTTTTTCTATCTTCCATTTAGCTAGTACTGATTTTCCATCACAGAGTTTCTAATGAACTGAAAACCAAACTTGTCTCCTTTATTTACGTTCTTCTTCTTATAGTACATTAACATTATCAAATTGCATGTAGATGTGTGCAGGGCAAAATATTAGTTTAATTGCCTTCAGAAAAGAAGAGATTGGAAACCATTTTTAGTGGAAAAAAAAAGAGAAGATATAGTCACTCTTTTAAAATATTTTTTCTTAGTGCCAAATTGTTCTATTCCTTTATTAATTGTTAAAATTTGAATATATTGCCTTCCATTCTATTGTCTTTATAGTGGCTACTATTTAGGATTTATTATGTTTATTTCTTACACCAGCCAGCAATGAGTATATGGCTATACTGTCTACCACAAACAATTTTGTATTGCAAATATATGTAAACTATGACTATATTGCTAACTCAGATATTATTAGCAAAACATCCTGAGCAGTTTGGATCCCAGCAAAGCACAACTGGTCAGCCAAGCTACACAGGAAATGTTAAATCCTGAGCTGTCACAAAACATAGAGGCATCTCAGCTAGCTATTTTAAATTACATTTATGTATCTACTTCAAATTAGCAATGTGGCAAGGGCAAGTAGGTAGAAAGAGATAGGAAGAAAGCAAAGCTGCTTCCTGATGCAGGAGTTATCAGAAAAAAAAAAAATGAAATTGTGGTGTTACAGAATCACAATTGTATTTTCAGAGGTGAATGCTGTGAAGGAAAATAAATTTTGTCCATTATTTAATGTAAAAAAAATACTGAAGTTTCCAGAAAGATGGGAATTCAAAACCAAATTAAGATTAAGCCTTAACGGATTCAAAGGTTTTATGTATTCACTGGCAGATCTTAAATCTAGTCTGACAATATGGAAAATATTCACTACATAGACAACATTACTGCTGTAATGGTAAATAAAATTAATGGTTAATAAGTCTGAAATGCAGCAAAGAAGCTTCAAACAGTAATGGAAAGATCTTGTGTGTGTAGAATTATTCTGCAATTTAATTTTAGTAAACTTCTGCATATTATTTACCTCAAATAAAAATTGGGTTTGGTGGCCACACTCTGAAAAAAGTTCTTGCCATCATTTGAAGGTTTTGTTGTATTTGAGGACAATTAAAAGAACTAATAATGAAAAGTAATTAAAAGTAAATAGGTTTCTTTCAGCTGTTTACTGCAAAAATTTAGTATAAATATTGTAAGATCATACAAAGTGTGATAGGTTCAAAATTAGTTTTTAATAGGGCAAAAATAATTATTAAAGTTTAATACTTAGTACTGTATATTGCCTTTATTTTCTCCTCACAGCTCCCCTGATCATCAATAAGTGTATAGTTAACCAAGAAACACAAATGCTCTCAAGAAATATATGTTACATGATCTAAATAAAGTAATACATATGTGGTCTGAATTGATTAATAGAAATAATAACTAGTGGATGAAATTGCATGGTAACTCTTTGCTTAGCTGTAGATAGCAGGTACATTAATTCAGTAAATACAGGATACTTGTTTCAGATGTGCAGACTTTACTCATGTTGTAGACTGTGATATCATTTCAAAAAAGCACATTATAATTTTAGTAAAATGGGATTAAACTCCAGTGTTTGGTATCAGAACAAAAATGAGCAAGGGAGAGTCTATATTTACGATCATGAAATTGAAGCCTGGAATTCATTCACATCTGTTTTTGTGATGTAAAAATAGGAAATTATATATTCCCTGTTCAGTCCCATGGTTTCCCGAGAAGAGGAAACATGGTTTCCTCCACGTGCCAAGGACCCCTGGTGACGATACCATTCTGTGGAGCATCAGGGGCCACCATGCAGTCCTTTTTTACATCCCTGCCCTACCACATAATCCAGTGTTACAGGAGTACAGACACAGATGCACATGCCTATCAGAACTGTTTCTAGCTATGTGTATATGTACTTGGTTTATCATAATACCAGTTATTATAATAAATAACAGGTTTATTTTAGCTAAATTTGACAAAGCAGTAGAGATTGCAAAGTTAATTACTTTTCTTGTTTAAATTGAAAAGGGAGAGAGAAATTAACTTCAAATATCCTTTAGTCTTCTTCTAACACTTTCTTACTTTATTGGTTAATCTCCAATAGTGGAGGAGTCCCTACATAAAAAATGTAAGGCTGCCATGGGAAAAGACGAAGGGATACTCATCTTTTAACTGCTTTCAGGAATTTTTTCAAGCAATTTTCTGCATTGAAATAAGATGTCTGTGATTAAGATATGACTGACTTCCTTGAATTCAAATATCTTTATTCCTCCAGAACTGTATTTTAAGCATCTAAGAATATATGGTAGCCTGTGATTTATGCATAGAACTGATAGAGTAGATTCTTACTCCACAGTATTTAAAAGAAATGCAACCAATTTCTGTTTCGTTGGTGATGAGCTGAGGCACAAATACTTTGAAGTTGCCCAAGGTGATTAATCAGAACCAAGAGAAAACTAACATATTCAACATATCTACTTCAACTGCATCCCTTTCCACATAATTGTGGCCAACCATCCTTTACTGTGAAGTAAAAATTGTTTTAAAAAAACATATTAACTTTGGTGTTTTATACTTCTGTTTGTGATTAAAGCTTTAACAATGATTTACAAATTTACTATATTTAAGGAGCATGTCTAAAGAAACCAAACAAACTATAATTGTTCTTCTGGGAAAAAAAAAAAATGTATAGCTTAGAAAGATCAGCATCCTTTATTCAAGCTCATTTTTTTGCTCTCATTGTACACATGTTTCTTCAGATTCGTTTTCAAAATTGCCACCTAAAACTGGCCTGAGAATTGTTCTTTGGGATTCTGTTTGTTTCTTTTCATTTAAAGCAAATATATGTAGGCAAATATACACATTGATTTTCCTCAGGAAACTTCTTTTGTATTTGTGCATCACTACTGGAAAATCTTATTTCCTTGCCTTGCATGCACATCAGGGATTCATGTGGTAATTTCTACTCTTTTGGCACAGAATAATGGGCTGAACTTCTTTCCAAGGCCACCAACAAAGTTTTTTCCAATTAGTACATGAACATCTCCCAGCTCCTGCTAGTCAGACAATCTAGTATGAAATGCAAGTGTCCCAAGTGGACCTTGCAAGTGGCATCTCTAATCCACTGAACTTCCAGCATTTTCAAATGCAGTTTCATATGGGATTTCACTTAATTTGCTGTACATTTATTTTCCAGTTAAGACATACGTAAACTCTAAAATGAGTTTTTTAATTACTATTAAAACCTGACTTCTGTCTTAGAAAGACAATCTCCCTGAATTAATTTTATAGGTAGAGGGATCACTTTAAAAGAGATACCCTGAAACTAAAGTAATCAAAGCAGCTGAAAGAGAAAAATGACACTAGCTGAATATAAGATGAAATATAACAATAGAAGAAATCAAACCATGCACAGATGACACTTCAGTGGCTTTTTGGATTGTTGTGTCACCCAGGAAGGGAAATCACATGCTGTGCCCATGAGTGGGGGCGAATCAAACCACCACATTATAACAGAAATATAAGAGACTAATATTTGAAAGTCTTGAATGTCTTTGATACCATTGAGTTTGCTTTATGTGTCTATTTTTAAAAGCATGCATCAAATAACTTCAGGAAATGTCTACTTGAACTCAAGACCTAATGGAACACCTTTCTCCAAAGAGAACAGATTTTTCTTTGAGATAAGGAGAAGTTTCCTAGTTTTGTCAGCATTAAACCATTGCTGTGCAGACAGGGGAACGTTTTAACACCGTGGGTACTTAAAATATCATCTGTGTTGTGGAATTTATACACCTGTATAGTTAGGTATTAAGTCAGTAGACAGTTTCAAGTTTACAGGATTAGTCTGAGATCCCTGAAGTACCCCGGCTTCCTTTTTGAGTCCTAGCCCTTGCAGAATTAATTACTGAATTTCCTAAGGAAACAAGTTAAGACACTTAACTTTGAATATACACTTTATCTTCCCACACATGCATGACGTTTAGTGTACAGTTTTACTGCTTAATTAAAACATCATCAGTATTGTCAATTTATTTGTGTTTTACTTAGATGTATGCAACAAAGCTTCATCCAGCCATTAAAAAGTGAAGAGAATAGACCGAAATTCCAGTTGCAATACATTTAGTGGAAGAATTTTGAAGTATTTCATTACTAAATCTGATGACAAACTAATGGCGAGTCAGTAAATAGCATTAAAAAATGGTAAGTTGCACCCATACCAGGGATCCCATGCCATAAGAATTTGCAGATGAAATGATAATTTAGATAAATACATCCCATTACAACAATTTGAAAAGACAAAAACTGAGAGCAGTTTGCTTCATGGAATTCACAAAAATGCCTCATAGGTAATATCAGAGCAACAGATTCTTCAGAAAACTAACATAGTTAACAGTAGTCTTCATATTAGAAATTCAAAGCATAGAACAACATGAAAATACTTGCACCATGAGATGAATAGCAGACGCTTAAGTAACTGCTCTATAATTTTTTTCCACTAACACACTTCCCACTGGACTATTCAGGAAAATATTAATTGGAATTAACATTAAATAAGAAAAAATAAAAAGGGTGGGGGTGTAGGGGTATGAGGTTTCCAGCTAAAGAAATAAGTATTTTTCAAAACACTTTTTTTTCCTTGAAAATCATAGAACAACATGAAAATACTTGCACCATGAGATGAATAGCAGACGCTTAAGTAACTGCTCTATATTTTTTTTCCACTAACACACTTCCCACCGGACTATTCAGGAAAACGTTAATTGGAATTAATATTAAATAAGAAAAAATAAAAAGGTTGAGGGTGTAGGGGTGTGAGGTTTCCAGCTAAAGAAGTATTTTTCA
Source organism: Merops nubicus (assembly GCF_000691845.1). NCBI lineage: Eukaryota > Metazoa > Chordata > Aves > Coraciiformes > Meropidae > Merops > Merops nubicus. The sequence continues at coordinate 11,298 of NW_008622704.1, read as the reverse complement.
AAACACTTTTTTTTTTTTCTTGAAAATGTTCTGAAATCCCTTGCCATAATTTTCTGTGATCTTAATGATGGACAGAAAAATACCAAAAATCAAAGCAATCAGAAATAAATAGATTTAGAAGTCTTAACAATGGTATTTTCATACCAGCTTACATGCTTTACTCCAAAAAATGAAGAGCTACTTGTAGTTTCTACAAGTTTTGTGAGAAGAAAACTTAAATGTATTGATGTTATATTCAGACAGACAGTAGGGGGATATATAAAGACAAATGTGTTTATTTTTTTTACGTTTCTATGACAATGTATTTTGTTGACTTCTAGAAGTATTAAAAATAAGAAAAGGAAGAAAGTAAAAGGCATGAAAACTCAGAAGCTTGTAAAAATGTTCTTGTTCTATAGGTCAATATAAGAAACTACTGGCTGTCTCACTGTGAAGAGCTTTCCTGTGCATTTAGGTGAATATTCTGAAACACACGTCTGTTAGACTCCTATTAATAACCAATTTTAAGGGTTTTTTAAATGAAAAACAGACCTATACATTTTAGTTTTTTTAAAAAAAATTAATCAATTTTATCTCCATCTGTGAAATCTCTGAAATCAGGATAAATTGTTTGACTCTTATCTGTTCTTCCTTAACATTGTGTTTTGTGAAATAAGTATCACTTTTATATAGTGATATAAATATGTTATCTAAATGACATAATTTGTTCCTTTTCAATGAGTATATATCACAAATTATTGTACTGCACTTATTTTCTGCTTTGATTTCAAAATTCAATTACCACAAGCAATTACAAGTGTTTCAAGTTCACTCTGTGAACATTTTTCCAGCAAAACAAAACCCTGGGAAATTTGTGAATGAAAGCACAGACAGAAAAGAATATGTTTGTGTCTTACAAAAGACACAACAGAATTAATTTTAAAATGCAAATTAACATTTACAATTTCTGTAAGTAAGGATTTGTTTTATTAGATTTTGTGCACAATGCATTTTGAGAACTACATGGTTGTTGTTACTCAACTTTGAATCAGTTTTTAATTTTTTTAATCTTTTCTTTGTGAATTTTAATATCTTTCCTGTGAAGGAAAAAAAAAGCTATTTTTTTGTTTTATATTGGCATAATTTTTCTTTTGCTAATGCTCAGAAATATTAAGCACCTGTAAATAATACAAAAAATATTATTCTCCGAAACAGTGATGTGACAACTTAATTGAAAAGAATATAAAAGTTTTTATTTTTCCCCTGATTTGGACGTGGGGACAAATTTTGCAGTTAATGTTAGTTTTCTGTTTAATGTTATTAAACAGGATGCAATGCAAAATGTTTTCACACACTAAGCCATGTATTTCTTTATATTTGATAATACTGAATGTGATGCAAGAAGAAATAAAAGGAAATAGGGTACACTCTTCACAGGCTGCTAAGACCTTTTGGTTATAATATCCACCATAAACCAATATTAAAACATATTTTTTCTTATATCAAATGAAACTTTTTTAGGTCAGATGCCTTCAGCAATAAGCAAAGCTTGTTTTAGTGTCAGCAAAGACTGTGCAATTTCTGTGGCCGTGAAGGCTTTACAGTATTGTTTTTAACAGGAAAGGTTAACCACAAGGTTTTAACAAGTTTGTTATCTAACATTGTGTTTGCTGTTATATACCATCAAATATTGAAGATCTTTGTTCCCAAGGCAATACTGATTTGGAATGACAGTCAAGTGACTTAATGAGAAAATAATAATGGTCAACATGAGTGACCTATACACCAGAAGTTTAAAATTTGCGAGACAAATGTCTTTTGCTTCAGTAGGAATTTAGATTCACTGAAGGACACACTGTAGAGGCTAACATATGAAGCAGAAGTGTACATATATATACATATATAGTAAATAACAACACTGAACACTACTTATTTAATATTTTACAACTTCATTGCTCTGCCACTATTACCTAGGAAAATACTCAGCTGCCTATTCCCTCTGTTGAACATACTTGTGAAATAAAATGTATAAATATTCAGTATTATTTGAGTTATGGTTTATTTATTTTAAGAATTATTGCATACTTCTATATTAATCATTTCACAAAATCAGACTCTGGCTTAATCCTCAAGTGTATTTTAATGATGTGTTACTTTATGAAGTGAAAGACTGAAGATTGAATGCTACTGACATATTCAGTTCACAGGATCATGTTCATCATCTTAAACAACAACAAATACTAATAGAGAGTATCAATAACCAGTCTTTAGTGGGGTTATCTGCAACTAAGAAACTAGAAGTAATGTATTAGTTTATACCTAAAGGATGTCATGCCACAATCAGCCACTTATTAAGGCATCAGCATTAGCCACTCACAGCAGTGACTGAACAACAGGATTTTACTAAAGTGTTCACAATTCCTTCTAAGTACAGATTTTCTGAAAAATCTTTACATTAGACTTTTGAACCTGGGCAGATATCGTATGCTACACACACATTTTTATTTTCACTTTCCATTGCTGTTTTTGTTTGAAGAAGTCTTTTGGTTTAACCTTTGAAAACTAGCATCACAGTCCTGGCTTTCATACATAAGCACATAGATTTTAGTATATGCACAGAGAAAGTAGGATTTTGGTTTTTTTAAAATGTATTTTAAGACTTTCCAGTTTTTCAGAGCTAAAAGTTTTATTCAGATCAATGAAAGCTGGAATCCAACTAAAGGAAGAATGCAATAAAGGAAAACTGAAATTTTGAAAATTAAGCACAATTAATATTTTCACTTGTTTTCCTACTTTCCCCCTTCATCTTAGCAAGAAGAATTTATAGTAAATGGCTCTAAGGTTTTCTTGGTTGTGTGGCAAAGTTAATATAAATAGATTGTGTTTATATTTTGTTCCTGAAGTTGTGAGCTCGTTGGTCATTGGGTCATTGCCCATGCAAGAGGACAATGTCTGGTAGTGACTCTTTTAAAGGCTGTTATGAGGAGTACAATGTCATTGATATGCCTTGGGATGCCCACAAGCATAAATGCCCAAATCTGCAAAGCACTGTGGAAAAAAGGATACATTTGTTGTGTTAATGCTTGGAGCACTCAGCACATGCCAAAGAGTACTCACCACCTTGCTGGATTATCCCTACAGAACATTAAATAGGATGAAAAAGGGCATTACTAATCCACAGCTCATCTAGCACACACACTATCTGCAGCAGTAAGCACTAGCCAGTAGCTATTAAATAGAGCATTTTTCTCTTTCTTGAAGAAGAAAATTTCGATTATTTTTGATGCTAGTAACTGCCTGCTGCTTTTCTCTGACAGAAATACATCATTTGCAGCATGATTCTTCTACTACTAGTGTCACTAAAACAAATGTGACAAAGCTCCTTCTTTGTTTAACATTTCATAATGAGAAAAAAAATTTGATCTATTTTTTTTTTCCATTATATCCTTCGTCATTGAAAAGATTTGGATGTCATGAAATAAACCAGATAACTATAGATTTGGCTACCATATGGAAAGAATCTGTTAGTCTGGTTTGGAAATTCTGGATAACCAGTGGTCCATTAAGTAAAATTGTGCAGTACTCCACTCTGTTCATGGGACACTGCTCTTAAGTCCCAATTTAGACTGTAGTTAGTGAATGTGTTTAATTCCAGAACATTTGCAGTCCCATGCAGTTTACAAGGATTATGCAGGTAATTAAAATGCTACATGATCTTGAGTAACATGCAAAATGCACAAGTGGCTGCTGAGAGAAGACTTTATTTTTACATTATTCTAGTAAATAATATTAACTTTAATCCTTGGGTAAACTTGAACATTCAAAAAAGTAGAATTCTGGGCCTCAGTGCTGTTGATATCACCATCCTAAAATATAATTCTGTACAAGATACCAGATTCACTCAGCAATTCATTACTTAATTTTATCCTTTTAACTTTGTAGGTAAAGTTGAGTATTCATAATCATTTCATATACTCTTGCAGTACCTTCTGTATTTTTCTTTTTTCATTCTTTGAATAAAAGATCACTGACTGAAGTAAATTTACAGCACGGTAGTCTTGGTTTGAAATTACTGAAAGGCATTCAATATAAACTTAGTTTTTCTATCTCTTTTATGGCCCAGTGATCAGAATAATTGAGCTTCATAAGCGGAAGATGTCTGTACTCTTGTCTCCTAAATTCAGGGGTGTTTCAGCCAGTAGGACATTATTCCTCTAGATTATTTTGGACCTTTGTAGTAATCAAAGAACATCTGGTTTTGTTTTTTTTTTTTTTTCAAATTTATTACTGGGAGAATGTCTAGCCCGAAAAATTCTTAGTTTAATAATCAAAGCCACACATGCTTGGAAGGAAAAATGAGTGAAGCATTGGTTTAACATAGAAATGCAGTAGCTCCCTGCTAAGCAAAGGGCTTTTTAGACACTATGTCAGTGATGTATTTTGAAAAGAAATATTTAAGAAATTAGAAGCAATATTTTTACCTTTCTTAGCTATAGAAGAGTGCATCTTTTTAAAGAAGAACAGGCTGGAGTGTTACAATAAAATAGGTGCAAATGCCTGGGACTAATGAAATTAATAAAAAGACAGTATAATGATTGTGTATAATGATATCTGAGGCAATTGTAAGTGACAAATAAAATACTAGGAATAACAGATGCTTAGGCCTGAAAATGATCAATAACATGACTGTGAGACATCTGGCTTCATTAACTGAAGAAATTAGATAACTGGCTAGGAACTTGCATCTGCTTAGATCAATTAAAAACAACTGATTGAATAGTAGGAGAGTTGTGCTTCACTGGTTCAAATAAAATAAGTTTAGTAAAAGATTTAAGAAATCACAGATGGGTGCCTAATTAATAACAAAACCACCACCACCAAAAGTCTTGAGTGGTTAAGTGGGGAAAAAAGAGTTTGAGCAAGCATAAAGGATCAAGTGTATTGAGGGTAGATACCTGAGGACTTTAGGGTAAAGGTTTGGTTAGTTGAACTCTATGAGAACAGACAATAGCAGAAGTGAACATCTGGGTCATGTACAGCCTTTGGTGTAGCTAGTTCCTCTTCTACACATTAAAGAAAACAGGATTTGGGAACATGTGTCACAGTTAAAAGTAATGAGATGTTTAAAACCTCTATTAGGATGCAAGAAGTAAAGGTAGACACTAAATACTTGAAAAACATCATCCACAAAACTTCATATAATGAATTTCCACATCCTAGGAGAACCTGAGTTAAATAACTGTTTTTACTCTACTGTGAAACATGTTCTAAACAACAAAACACAGTCTCTGAAGTCTGCTCAGAAGTGTCCTAGTTCAAGGCTGTGTATACTTAAACTCCAATAAAAATCAGAGATCATGTTCTTTGAGTGGGCAAATTTAAAGGCTGTGCACTGGAAGAAAGCTGAACATCCTTGACATTGATAAATCAAAGTGAGAGTTTTGCTGGAAAAAGAAGCAATGCAATAGGCACTGAAGGCTTAGAGCAGTCTGCAGAAGGAACCTTTGGAAGTCAGTAGCCATCTTTTCTTGGCTGTAGAGGAGCCTGAGAAGATAAGGAAAGAAATCTGAATCTCTTTGTGGGTCTGGCATGTACTGTTCAGGTATTGTAGCATCTTAGTTTGGCATTGTTTCAGGCAGAGCAAATACAAACTCCTGTTCTAGAGAAGTTGAGCAGAATATGCACAAATGAGCAGAAAGGTACCAGAAGCTGCTGAAAGTTCATCCTTCAACCTCCAGGAATGGTTATATAATATCAGAGTACAAAACACCAATATTAATCCCTTAGAATCCTGCACTAACAGTCAAAACTGCAGCGCGTGTTGTGCCAGCTCAGCCTGAGGCAACATGCTGTGTTTAGGCTGCAAGAAAAAACTAGATGTGACTGGAGGTTATGCTAATTGAGCAGAACATAAGAAACTACTGCCCAGAAGAAAAGAAATTGCTAGGCATGAGAAATAACTGTGTGTATGCACATGCATGTGTCTACTAGAAAAATGTGCTTAGCATCACTAGTGTGATGTAGAAGCTTAAGAAGGAGGAATCCCAAGTGTTTCTGTCCAACACATTGGGTCTATCCTGCCACTAGACACTACTGAAAAGACCCTGACTCTTTTTTGCACCTTCCTTTCATGTATTTATAGACTATAATAAGATCCCGCCCTGAACCTTCTTTTCTATCATAGAATCATAGAATGTCTGGTCTGGAAGGGACCCCCAAAGGTCATCTAGTCCAACCCCCCTGCAATAAGCAGGGACATCTCCAACTAGATCAAGCTATGCAAAGCTTCATCCAGCCTGATCTTGAATGTCCCCAGGGATGGGGTCTCCACCACCTGTCTGGGCAATCATCTATGATTCTCTGATTCTCGAGGCTGAACCATCCCACCTCTCTCATCCTTTCCTCATATGAAGTGCTCCAGTCCCTCGCTCATGTTGGTGACTCTTTGCTGGACTCTCCAATAACTGCATGCCTCTCCTATACTGTTTATTTCCATAACATTGGTTGCTGGCCTTCAACTCCATTTTATGCTATTGTTCACCATCTTCTGGGCCTGGCTGTTCAGCTGCTTTTCACTTCATCTCACTGACATCTTATCTAGCCAATATTTCACCAGCTTCTTTTCAAGGATGTTATGGGAGACAATGTCAAAACCCTTACTGAAGCCAAGATAGATAACATCCACTGCTCCCCACCCATTTACCTAGCCAGTGTTAATTAGCAGCAGTAATAAAGAGCAGCAATAGGGTCTGTGCTTCTTTGTCAATGAACTATGTATTCATGGGATTTAGTATTTTACTTATTCAAACAGGCATTGATTTTAAATATGATCAGATGGGGATTTGTCACGACACTTGAGAATCATGAATGAAATTAAATGGAAAAAAGTAAGACAAGTGTTATTAAACAAAAAATCTATAAAAATCAGTTATTCCTGTGAGAATATAACTGTTTACAACCCCTTAATGACTTAATAATGTTATTCCCATTTTTTACTTTTATTTGTATTACAATAGGACGAAGGATTCTGTTATTGATCACAAAGGCATTGAGACAGTCATTATATGTAAATATTGTATTTCTCAAAGTCTTAGATGCTGATGAGATCCAAAATCTGTTGGTCAGTTACTCTATTTTTTTACAAGATGACAGCAGAAATTAGCCATGTAGATTTAAATGAGAAGAGGTAGAAAGATGAAAACAAGAAGTGCAGAAGGGATAGTTGTGAGCAGAATAACTAGAAAGACTCAAATAAGAAAGAACAGAAAAGGCACTTGTGCATAAATGCAAAAAGCAGAAAAAAATTTGATGCTGTTGAAGTTGTAAATTTCTTATCCCATAAATACAACCTCAGAGCAGGCATACTGAAAACCATACTGTAATACAAAGACAAGGAATATCCATTGTCTAAATCTACTCTGGTATATCATTAAAGAAAAAAGTAAATGCCTTAATAATTCTCTGCAGTTGCTAATAACATCTATCTATATAGAACAACAAAGGTAGGGCACCTGCAAGACTCCAGTTACAGCTAATATGAATGGTTGGCACGTTTGCCACTCTAATTCCCTACCCTTGCAACTTTGATAGCTTGGAAAACTTAGTAATGTAATGATCACTTAGCAGCTAGGTAGCATGAAGAAGTTTAATTATCAACAATGAATCCCTGCAGCTTGGCAAATTATAAACAACAATGAAGAGAGGGTTTAGTAATATTTACATAGCTGCTTATTGCTCTTACAAGTAGGTGGTGTCTGTCAGGTATGAAAGTGTTTTCCAGACATTAATTAAACACATTTGTATATAAAATACATATAGAATATAGAATATAAAGAGAATACATTTAACTCTACATAGAACACACTATTAACATATAGAAGTCATTAAATTTTAAAAGTGCCAGAAATTAATTTGTTGTATTTTCTACTGAAATGGGTGATTAAAACCAAGAAAAGAACCTTTTAGAATGGCTATGTGTATAATTTTCAAATAGCTATTTTTACCTTATTATTTGGGATTGCAAAAGGAAAGCAAAAGTACATATTTAATACTCCTCTTACTCTATGAATAATTAATTAATCAAACAGTTGAAATATGTTGTTCTGATAGCTCTTTAACTAGCTTCCATTCCTATTAAGTCCCATGGTAATCTTCCTTATTATAACAACACATATTTATACCGGTATTCTATAAACACTTAACTTCAAAGGCCACACCAGTATAATGTAGGTGAAATATTACTAGTTTTGCCATAATGCAAACACTTGACTTCAGACTTTACAAAAAGCTTTTGTGTTCAATTAACCCTAATGATGAGATAACAGACCTGTAAAATGCTGCTAGATATTACATCAGCTAATACAACTTACTAGTCAGCAACATTGGGTTCTGATTCAGAACTTTTGTTCTATATTGCAGCTTAGTTCTGATTATTGGTTTTATACAAATTAGCTTTATCATCATATTCTGTTCAAAGCTGGCTACATATGAGAATTTCATCTTAAAATTTCAGCCTTGCAAATTCATGCAAGCAACAGGGAACACTGGAAACATTTTTGAACCATTTTATAATTCTTTTAAGATAAATTCTGCATTTGTAGCTCCATAGCAAGACAGCAAACCCTGTAACTTGCTGATTACTCTTTTCAGGATCTACTAAGAACATTTCATAGCCTGCCGATACCCCTCTTGCAAAAGGCTTGGAAGGAAATCATCTTGAGTAGGATAGGAGTGAGTAAGATATCTTTTCTCTGTTTCTTTTCCCCACATACATCTGCAATCCAAGAACAGCAAGAGCCTCTTCTACAGGGGGAGCATTTCTATTTTTTTGTTTTTATTTTTTGAATGCAAAGGGAAAGGAGGAAGAACGTTTTTCTGCACCAGGATCTCAGTGACACTCTTTGGCGACTGTTTCTAGGACAATATAATACACTGGTCATTCCTTGGTCCTGTGATAGGTAAAATACTGTATTGATGCCTTTTCAGAAAACACCAAGAGAAAAAGAGGGAATTAAATGGAAGGTCTAAACTCAGAAAGTTCCAGCCTGTACCAATTAAGCTCACCAGGCGGGAGTTCTTCCATTCCCTTCAGAGGGGCTAGAACTTCACTCCACAGACTGTACAATTACACAACCTGTGAAAGTACTACCTGTGTAACAGGGAATTTCATCCTGCAAAGTGAATCCGATTAAACAGTCCAGGGATCCTGCAAATAGGAAAAGAGAATGTGTAAGTCTTGAGTGCTGCAGCTATAGAAAAAGACATATTTTGTAAACAGATAGACATTATTGTCTAGGAGGTTTGTTTTATGTTTTGTATCTAGCTAGATATTTCTATTTTCTGTTTTTCATGCTTGCTTTTATTTGCCACCTAAAAATAAACATATTTTAGTACTGAATTTTCAGATTTTTCCATCTGTTGTTTGAACTAGGACAGGCAAAATAATTTTACTATTTAATTTAATTCCTCCATAATGGCTTCTCTGTTCTCTTGTTTCTCTTTTTTTCCCCAAATGCATAAATATTTTTATCTTCACAGCCAGTGACTGTTTTGGCTCTTCTAACCCTAAGTGGGATGAATCTCTTAAATATAAATATTAAGAAAAATATCACTTCAGGGTTTTTTTTTACTTCAAATAATAAAGCATTAATTACTGACCTAAAAGTAATTTATTCCCAGTGTTCCGTCCCTTGTAATACCTTTATTTTAGCTCTTTCTCCTCAGAACACTGTGGATAACATTGTGAAATGTAGTTTATTAATTAATAAAGGGCATTAACAATAACTGTTCCAACTGTTTTACATGTGCAGGCCTAAAAGAGTGTTGTGCCTTAGTTTATGAGACAAACCAGGTGAGAGATGGAGAACTTCTGATGCAAAGCATTTTATGACAATCATGTTTCTGTATGAGACTAAATATCCAAAAACTGGAGTGCTTAAGAACCTGAATGACTTTTGAAAAAAGACATATATTTATGGCTATATGATGTCATTTTTATATGCATACGTATAGTCCTAACATGCATACTGCACTAAACTAAAAATGTTATAATTCAGTTTCTAAATATTTATAAAAATCTTTTTGTTCCACAGCATAAGGAGAAATAAAAGTTCCCTTCCAGAGGCTCAAATATGTTGTTGATGTACCAGGAGAAGATCTGGTGCAGATTCCATAAGACTCATGCCAAAGAGTCTTTAAAACCTTATTTGGAACAATCACATAGCATGTGTCCTGATTGCATTTTCCTACTTGATATGAGAATCATTCTACAGTTTTCACAGTAATCAAGTACTATAAGATTATAATAAGATATGTCTTTTCATTCTTCCTGTTATATTTTGTTTGATCCTATCTGCAGTTTGCATGTCTCTTGACTTAAGGTTTGTTGTCTACCATTGCATACTGAAACTGAGCTGATCACCTTTTCTTGGTTGATACTGCATATGACATTTTTTTTTCAGCCAACAAAGAGTTTGTGCAAATGCAAATAATATTTGTCATAGAATTTTGGCAGAGAAGTGGACAGTTGAAGGGGAAAACTTGAAGCTTTAACTGTAGGCTTTTGAATCTTTACTTTTTTTTCAAAACTGACATAGAGAACAAAATTAATTTCTGTGACATTATATTATTCTTAAAACTTCTGAAACCACACAATATATATATATGTACGTCTTATGTAGAAGGCTGCTCATTTGTTAGTTCAAAAAGAGTAATTTTTTCGTATATTTAAATGTAAATAATTTCTTCCTTGACACTGGTGATGGATTTTCTCCAATTTCTAAGTAAATAACAGCAATAGAGAATACAATTTGATTTTGGCAATCATTTAGGAAGTTACTCATAATACATGTCTACTTCCAGTTTTTCTAGTACAAACAGTAGCAGAGACTATCCTGGGTTCTAAACCCCAAATGCTAGACCCCTGTTTCATCTCTGGCTGTCAACACAGATGACCTTGAAAAACCCTCAGACTCATGCCTATACTGATGAGACCTGCAGTGCCATAATAAAGGAACAATCATAAAGCACTTTCTGTATCATTGAAAATGTAGTGCCTAAACATCGGAATTAATTGACTGATGTTCTCTAAGCAGGAAATATTAGATACACTAATAGTGTTAGATTCACTTAGGATGACATATATTAATGAAGGTACTGGGAAATGCACCTGGAGGAGGTATCTTGGGATTGATTTTCTCAGGTATCTCTACCTGCATGGAACTATTTGCATGAAATTCAGCATGTGTGATACTATTAATAACATTATCTGAAAGTCCAGTAGGGAAATGTTTTTAATTACCTCTAAAGCTCATAAAAAAA
>NW_008622703.1:0-11394 GCF_000691845.1 Merops nubicus | reverse complement strand
GTCTAACAGGGAACATCACAGAAACCAGGCTGTTTGCAGAGAAAAGCTGGCAGCCAGAATACCAGTTTCTGTGTTAGCTGAACTTACTGCCTGGTACTACTTCAAACTGAGGTTTCCCATCCTCTGCAGAAGTCAGAGTTGCCAGTTTTGCTTCTATCATTTCTCCATCTATGAACCTTCCATAATATGCAGTCTTCCCATCAGGGTACACATAGGCTATCTTCTCTCCAGTCATCTCCCCCTCTTCATTTACTTCTCCCACAAGGCTGCCTCCATCCTGAAAGCAGAGGGAAGAAAGAAAAGGCAGAGCATTTAGTTATACCTTAATATCTTCAGTAAATGAAAAAGAGTTTCCCCAGTATTTTAAAGAGGCAATCTAAGCTACAGCAAGTTCAGATGTGAGATCATGAAAATGAGTGCAAACACTGACACATGAAGAAGCTGGGTGAAGTCATTCCAGCCAGATAAAACTGACAAAAGAAATGAACAGGGTTTTCTGCCTTGTCTGAAATAGGCAAAAGTCTTTCCTCCTGTGTGACAAAAATATTGAGTTTCAATTGGCAAAATTTTTATGTGAACAGTCTGTGACCTAAGGTTTACACATTTTAGCCCTGGGCTCTGCCATCTGTGACCTGCCTGCAGCTCAGGTTAGGTCAGTTTACAGAATTGCAGGATGAGATGCACAGATTAGCACAAGTCTAAGTACTTGTTTCAAAAAGGACAAGGAAACATCTTCAAATAATGCCCTGGAGCAAAGCCAGCAGGTATGATGTGGAAACAGACTGATTTAGATCAAGATCACTGCACACAGACCCTGTTTCAGAGTGGCACCATTTTGTTCAACTCAAAGGAGGAAAGAGCTTCAAACACACCACAGTGATGCAGAGTGAACCCCAGGTTTGGGTACAAATGTGTGCATACAGCATCATGCACAGACCCATGCAGAAACAATTGCTTCCATGGCAAACATTTTTGTGAAACACCTTGCATGTTTTACTCTGGCAAGATGGTAACAACAAAAAACCTCCAAATATCCACATTTCCTGAAGGTACAGCAACATTTTGTCAGCTGGAAGATGAAAGGGGGACGTATGACCTGAAGGGTCAGCTGTGTGTATTTTACACACTGGCACTGAAAAAATGCTACTTGTTGGGCAGTGTACACTAAGCTTTTGTTGATTCTAACACTTGCTTAATGGCAATAGTGAAAAACAGTAAATAAAATGAACAGCCAATGGTGAGCATCTGAAATGCATCTGCAGCTAAGGCACGTGCAATACACAGCATAGAAATAGGCTGGGTTTTGACCAGCAGCTTAACCACATGCAGATGTTTCCCTCTCCTCAGCACAAGGTCAAGATTGAGAGGTTCAGCTCTGGAGTGTTGTGTAAGCTAAGATTTTAAAATTTTACATTACAAAAAATTATGGTGCAACCATTATTGTCCTAACTAGCACGGTTATAAAAGCACACCAAAAATTTCTCCAGAATTTTCCAGAGGAATATCTGTTTATGAAGAATCAGAAGGATAAAATTCTGGCTTGCTTTATGAGCAAAGCACTCTGTCCACACTCCAGTCAGAGGCACAGCTCTCACACCAGCTACATCTGACTTGCTGGGTGAAGCCAGATTCACAACATACCCTTCAGGAACAGTCTCCCCTCCTAGTTAATAAGAGCAGCAGGTTGCAGTAGCTTTCATGGCTCCCATTCTCCTCACCTGCAGTCAGCACTAATGACAGAATCACCAGCCCACCCTTCCCAAGGAGATAAAAATGCACTTCCAAGGGCCTGGGTACCCTTGAAGATGAAAATACTGGAGGCATGTTGCCTGCCTTGCTGAATCCTGCCTGCTGGGCAAACATTCAACACTGAAAAAGTTTAACTGTATGTTGGGACTACCTGATATCAGAACACAGAGATTTGTGTGTGTTGACTTTTGGATAGCTGGGTCATGGTGGGTTTTCTGTTTCATCTGGGGAGAAAAGAGAGCTGCATAGTGGCACTACCCTGCCATGAGGAGAGCAAGTGGCCAGGCTTACCAGGTAGTAAATCCAACAGAGCCCATGTCTAATGTTGTCCTTGTACTGCCCCTTGAATATCAGCCGCCCGTCGCTGTCGTACTCCTGGGCTGGCCCATTCAGCTCCCCATCCACGTAGGTGCCGTGGAGGACAACTCCATCCTCATAAGTGTAGATCCCCTGGCCTTGGAGGGCGTCATCAACGTAGTACCCTTCCAGGGTGCTGGTAAAGAGAGACAGAGAACAGCAGTGGAAGATTATTCACTTCTTTAAGAGGTGAACCCAAAGCCTCGACAGGAGGCACAGCACAACCCTGTTCCTCTGCTCATCATTCAACATATTCCTGAGAGCCTGAGGGGAAACCTTTGAGAAAGTCAGGTCCTAGGAGATGGTAACAGTTGATGCCTGGTTTTCTGAGTACCCTACAACCCTCCCCAAAACACCCACTGCCCCTACAAGCAGCTTTTCCTCACTTTCTCAGCAGCCTCTCTCCCAGAGCCTCTCTCTTTGTGGGGCAGAGCTATGCTATCTTTGAAAGCCAAGATGAAAAACAGAAACTTTTTTTCCTGTGGCTCTCCAGAGGCAGGGAAGAACTTGCCCTGGCTTTTCAGCAGGGTGCGCTGCACGGGCACAGCAGCACTCAGCCAAATGACATCACTCAGCCTCTTTCATCGGCTGGGGTAGCAAATGACAGCTGCACACAGACCCTCCTGGGCAAAGAAGAAATGATTGCTCAAGCAGGCTATTCTCACGTTAGGATTTTCTACCTCCTCTGTCTGGATTTTTACTGACATCCCTCTGGTGAGATGAAAATGAACTGTCGTAGAGGTGGACTGCAACCTGCCACCAGGTCTGTGTTGGCTCCCTAGCCACACACTTCACAGCACCTGCACCAGGTCTGCTAAAAGCACTGTCATTTCCCAGGTATTTCTGTTAAAATGGAGCACAGCCTGCCAAACAGAACGAGTGCTGCACGTGGGTTTGAACAAAGAAGCATTTCACTTCAGCTCTGTCTTGCAAACCCTTCAAAAGGGGCACAGTAACAGCCCACAACCTGCTTCCCTTCCTTCCTTTAAAGGAAGGCTGCTGAGAGAAACTGCAAAGAATGAAAGTGTAACTGTAGAAGAGGATCTAGTCAGTTATTTCTTTCTCAGGTTAGAACTAGACTGAGGAAATACAATCTGTTTACCTTTCACCCCAGCATATTTAGCTAACAGTGAGCTACAGCACAGGTACTTCCCCTGCAAAATTCTTTTTGTGATGCAGATGTGTAAGGTGTAAGCCCAAACAGATCTGAGAGCACACAACTTTGTTTTACAAAACCTTACAAACACAGTTTTCAAGAGTTGCAGCAGTAATGTTTTCTCAGAATTAGCCTTCTGGTTCCTAAAGCTTCACTCTGTTTTTATGTAACTTTGGCAAGGTGGTTGAGGTTTCCACGGGGCAATACACTACAGTGAAAGCCTCAATGCACAGCAGGTGCAGGGCAGGAAGGGGCAAGAAGGCTGCTTTACTTTTCAGTCAGATGGATTTCTTGAGCCAGGTTGCTACAGAGCTGCAGACAGCTGCAGCACCACATCTGCTGTGCTGAGGAAACCACCAGAAACCCATGCACTGAACTGACTATAAGTGATACCACTTTCTCCTCTGGTTTATCACAGATCATCGTGGCTGGCACCACACTAGAGTCCACATGTAGTACTGCTCGTTAAAAGAAGCAGCCACCCTCAGTTTATGTAATAAAAGAGACCAAAAAAAAAAGTCTTAAATGATATTAAGTGAAGTTATCAAGTTGCTAAATTACAACAGTGCTTCAGGATTTGAAAAAAGAAGAATTTTGTTTTACTGTAACTCAAATCTCTGTTTTCCTTCATTTTATTAAGCTCCAAACAATGTTCAAAAGATCCACCTCTTTCTACTCTCATATCATCTAAGGAAATGAAAAGAAAGATAGCCAAAGAAGGAATTCCATGTCTATCAATCTTGCCTAAAATGTTAGGTTCTGTAAAACTTTTATACTTCAGTTTTTGAGTTATTTCCATGCCTCTCCCTCCTCTCTCTCTCTTTAAGGTCTCAAAGAATGGTGTCTGCAGCCAGGCACAATACTTGCAATTATGACCTGAGCAGCACGAGGAGGAATAAACAGCTTCTGTGTCTTGCATGAACAAAATCCTGCTAACACAAACCCTGAGCCAGCTGATAATTCTCCAGCTTGCTTCTCACATTATCATATCTGTGATAATGTGAAGTTTCACTGAAGTTAGGATTCATCAGAGGTACTGTGTTGCAATTATCCACCAGGCCTAGAGAGGATCTAGGATATCCACTACCTAAAAAATAAGCCAGTGGTAAGAGTTGGGGGAAATACTGCAATATGCTTCCAGGGATTGTGTTATATCCACAGACCCTGATCCATTCATCCCTCACCCCCTACCTCCCACCTTTCCCTCTATATGGGAACACTGAAAAGATTTTCTTAAAAGCAATACTGTTTTCTTAAAAGCACCCCTGCAAGTGTTGGCACCATCAGCTCAAGTGCATGATCCAAAACAGGGAGTATGTCAGAAGTGAAACTTCTCTCTCCCCAGGAATATGTTGGGTTTTGTTGCATTTTTGGAGGGGGAGGAAAAAAACAACCAATACTTCACTCCAGTTTTCCACTCCCTTAAATAACCAACAAGAAGGGGGCAGCTATTCCAGTAAAGGGAAACGTTTTCACTGAGACAAACAAGGCAGCCAGGCAGCCAGTCCTATTTCCCAGCACCCAAAAATGAGAATGCTTACTGTGCTGCCAGTCCCGTGTCTGACAGGACCCAACCATTCCCAAACAACAGACCTACAGCAGCTCAGCTGTCAGCCTCTGCCAGCAGCCTGGGGGGAAACAGATCCAGGAATGCTGAAAGCAGCTCGCTCACTGCCCTGGAGCACCCAGCACTGTAAGGGGAGAGGTGTCTGGAGAACTTCTGGGGTTCATTTCTCTTCTTTATAAACACTCAGCCTTGCCTATGGCACAGCTCATGGAAACAGCACATCCTGTTTCATGCCAGGCCATTCTTCCTGCAACACATCATGACACCTGAACCATGGGCTTCAGAGAGCAACTGACTAGCTGGGTGTAGCCAGGGAAATCCCAACCTCTTTAGTGACTGGAGTCACTGCCCCAATAAGGCTGCTTTGGCTAAATTAAAATAAGCTTATGGCCGTTTATAAAAAGATCCCATTTTCCAAAACCACTTTACAGACTGGTTTTGTATATTTTCATTCTGCCAGGTCCTGAAGTCATCCAGTAGCCAGCTACTCCATTTCTTTAAGGGTGACAAATTATTTCTTTTTTTGAAGAAAAGAAAGAGCTGGCAATGCTGAAGTGGTACAGCCCTGGCTCAGCAGCAGCCTGAGGTCTCCCACAGAGCACTGCCTGTACCCTGGATGACTTGGAGCAGCCCTACAAACAAAATAGTGGGTCAGTTTCTCTGACTGTACAACCAGCCACTGCTCTGCTGAGATCATCAACCAGCACAGAAGCATTATGTACGTGTGCCCATAGAGATGCTGGCTGCCAACTTCAAAAAAAAAAAAGGCTATTTTACAGAGGTCAGCTGCTGGGCAGTACTGATTTTCAGTTACTCACACAAGATTTAATAAGCCCATTACCAACAGTGGGGATTTTTCTTCATCCAAGCTTAGAGGCCAGATCACTTTCTGCAGAACTGAATGAATATATTATCTTCCTCATAAAAAAAAAAAAAAACCATGATCTTCAATATGAAACAACTGCAAATGCAAGTACAGACAAGGAGCTGACTCACTGAGACAGCACAATACCTCTGCTCCTGCTCAGAAGTTCACTGAGCAGGAGGAGAGGAGAGGAGACCCAGCACGACTGCCAGTTTAACAGCTGCTATTCATAGTGCCCCCGACAGCTGCAAAGCCATGAAGAATCCTGTCATTTTGTACATCTGCTGCTCCTCTGGGTGAAGTTCTGAGCAACTGCAGAGAAAGGCTGCAACTGGGGCAAGACATACAAGGTGTTTATAATGAAGACCTGAGAAGAAAACACCTGCCTAGGCACAGACCAGCCCACTGCACTGTCACACCTCCCAGTGAAGAGAGGGGCAATGACAGTAGGGGCTTTTCTGAAAGCAAATCAGGCCACAGGCAACTTGTGGAGGATTAGCCAGGGCTCAGAATGAAACCATGTTGAACTCAATCCTTTAACCACTGAACAATTTCCAAGACCAAGCATAGGGTAAGCCTCTCTGCCAAGGTCCTACATTGGTGCATGAGGTCTGGCACAGACAGCAAGACAAAGAATCCCACCTGTGGTTATGGACTTGAACTCTATAGTCCAAGTCATTGTCAGCATGGTTTCTAAAAGCTCCAAACACCTCCCAGTTCTTATGGTCTCTAACTAGTTTACAGTGCAAAAAGAGCTCACACCACTGCATTGTCCCACCAGGACACAACTCCAGGCAAAAACTCCAAGCCTACAAAGGTATGGCTACAGCAGCAGCAGAGGAAACCTTCCAGCCACAGTTTGCAGTGAGAAAGCTTATCCACAAACTCAGCAGCATACAATAAGCATAGATCAGTTTTGTATCACTGCAAGCAGGAGACACAACACAGAGGAAAAACCAAAAAGTATCTACCTGCCATCAAAAAAGAAGAACTTGCCACGGCCATTCTTTTCACCATGCACAAAGTTTCCTTCAAATCTGTCTGTTGATGAATAGGTGACAGTACAGAATCCATGTGGCAATCCATCATCATCTAGATGACCTGAAATAAAATCCAGAAAAAGAAAACAAACCAAAAGAAGACATTAAATGTTATATAAAATTGCAAACCTGTTCTGATTACATAGATGCTTGAAATGCAGCAGCTCCCTGGTACAAAACAGTAATCTGCATCAAAACATTTATGTGAGGAACAGTGATCAGAGGCTCAGTGCAACTGAGGTCTGTACTTGTGTAACACACTCCACTTACAATAGAAAAGGTCAGGATGAAAGAAAAGGGATGAGAGTCAGGAGAGAGAAGAGGGATGAATAAGCAAAAAGGCATGTTTCTAAAAGAAACGAGGTTCACAGTACTCTCACTTGCATTAATATATGTCTTCAAAAATATAATCATTCTTGCAGTAAAATATGTATTTCCTGGTGAGAACAGACTAGATTTAGACTTCAAGTGACTGAGTAAGAAAAGGTTTTTTTCTTTTGATAAATACACCTCTTAGAACAATGTGGGTGTGTCACCTCCTAGCTATATCCACAGGCATTTAAAGAAATAAAAGCATCTGATGTCTATAATACTATTCCCTTGCAACACATCAGGCAGCTTGCTATTTCCTCTTTCAAACACTGCTCTCCAGTGCCCATCTGATGTGCTCCCATCCCATTCCCCTTCCTAGCCACATCTGTTGCACACGGGGAAAGCAGAGGGACTTTCCTTGGATCCTCTGCTGCACGGGTCTGTGTTTTACAGAACACAACCAGCCACCTCTGATGAAGTTAAAGCACAACAAGGCTCCTACCCCATCTCCTGTCTGCCTCTTCAAAGCGAAAAGGAAATGGAAGAAGAGTGTTTTTAAACAGCTGTCATTGCCTGGTGTACCAGAGGGACATGGGAGCCCTCAGGGCTGCGTTAGCAGAGCATTGCTCCCACTGCAGAAGATGCTCCAGCTCAGCAGGCTGCTCTCAGCACAGACACCCCAGCTGCAGGTGGAACAACCTCCCATCATGAGGCTTTATCAGGTATTCATTTTGCACGAAAACTGACCACTAAATAAAAGCTATGGTGTATATTTAAGTTCTCCAACGTTTCTAAATAAACCCTGACCTCTGATCCCCTGTCTCTGGGTGAGGCATACAAAGCCTATTAGAGATGAGACACAGCTCACATATCCACTTCCACAGGCTTTGGATCCAGCTCTTCCCTCACCAAACCTGCCCTAACCTGAAAAGGTTCAACACACAGATGGAGAGGCAGAAACAAACTCCAGTGTGAGGGGCAGCAAGGACAGCCCAGGCTGATGGAGGCAACGAGAGGCACTTCAGCATTGCCAAACCTGGAGTCCTAGAGAGGAATCAGCTGTGCAGACACCAGTGGGAAAAGCCCACCACCCACGTAGCTTCAGAAGCCCATCTAGTCATGCCCCAATTGCAACAGGTCCTCAGGGTTCTGTGGGGACAAAGGTACCTGGCAGGCACATGCACACCCACACCTTCTCCTCACATCACCATAAGCATCCTTGGGATGCTTCACATCCCCTCAGGGACATCCCAGAGAGGGCATGGTAAGGATGTGGGGCAGCACCTTGTTAAGAAGTCCTCTCCTATGAGGCACATCACCTGCCCATGCCTTTTAACACCAGAATGATTGCCAGAAGAATGCCACATAGCACTGGATACTTCGTTAGAACAGATTCCCAAACTTTTGGCTATCTCAAAGTGAAATTTGATTTAAAAAAAGAAAGAAAAAGGAGAGACAAAGATAGAGAAATGACAAAAAGACCTAAGTGAGTGTTCCTCAAAGTAAGCAAGGAAGGCTGTGCAGGTTTATTACTCATCTCCTGCACCTCATATATTGAGTATGGAAATCCACCCCAAAAGGAATACCAGAGAAAATACTGGTGAGATACCTAAAACCATCTAAAAGCCAAGATTCCCTCTTTCTCCCTTCCCATTCACACTCCACAAAGTTTCTCTTGCACCTGCTCTGGCACTTGGCAGAAAATTCTTCCCTTGGCTGTTTCGTGGCTGTTTCAGGGGGAGAAGAGAGGCTTTTCCCCTCCCATTCAGTTGGGACACCTCTTTTAGCAGGAGGGAAAAGTTTTAGCAGTTACATCAATTCAGCTAAAAGGTCAGTGACATTTCTGGTGTGGACAGCTCTTTTAGAACAAACCCAACTATGTCAACATTTATGATTGTAACTAGAAGTTTCCCTTTCATCCGTATGGGAAGAGAATACTGGTGTAAATTAAACCCTAAACAGTCACTATAGGAGCAAAACGTTTATCAAACACTTGCACTGATACATTACACTGCTAAACAACCAACCAAACCCCACCAAAACAACAAACCCCAAACCTGCAACTTCGTTCTCTGTGAGTATTCAGTTCTGACAAGATTTTGCTGGAATGCAAAGCCCAACACAAAAGCTGCTGTGCTGGCACCCAGCACGCATGCCAGGACCTCTGCACAGCAGGATACAGGCTGCCCCAGAGATTTAAATGGCCAGCTTTGATCCCATGCCCTCTACAGAGTCTTAATCTCAGCCACAGAACAAAGAATCCAATTCTTCTAATATTTTCCTCCACTGAAAAACACCTAAATAATATCCCCCACCTCACCAAAACAAGAGACAACCAGTTTCTCTAAGTCAATAGGGGGAAAAAAGGCAATTTCAACTTTAATTACATAGATGCAACTTTTCCTGTATGTCTGTGGCCTTAGGCTCTGATTCTGTTCCAGATTAAGCCAATGGAAAAAATCCACATTATTTCAGTGGGAGCAAAGCAGAGTGCTCCGTTTCCCTTTCTTGCCTCTTTCCTTCTTTTGTAAAAACAAACCCAAAATGCCTACACATATTTTTTAAATTACTGCAAAACCTCACTTTTGTCACTTCTTTAAGGGTCACCAAGCTCTCCTCTTGAGCTCAGGCTTTTCAAGGAAAGGAATTACACTAACAGGGGCTAGTTCACAAGGCAGCACAATGGGGTCACTTACCAAAATCACTGATGTACACAACCCAAAGATGAAAAGCCTTTACTGTCAGGATCACTTCTACTTGACAGAAGACATCCAGTGTGCATCATCAATAAGATTCTGGCCGCAAAGATGCCAGATGGATGTTTTAGGAATAATAATAATAATAAACAAATCCCTCCTCCCCTTATAGAAAAAAGAGTGCTGATTTGCTGATTTTGGTTGTATTTCTACTTCCTTTGGACAAGTGCAAAAACACCCAGCAATCCTATTCACCCTGATGTACACAACCCAAAGATGAAAAGCCTTTACTGTCAGGATCACTACAACTTGACAGAAGACATCCAGTGTGCATCATCAATAAGATTCTGGCCGCAAAGATGCCAGATGGATGTTTTAGGAAGAATAATAATAATAAACAAATCCCTCCTCCCCTTACAGAAAAAAAAAAGAGTGCCGATTTGCTGATTTTCGTTGTATTTCTACTTCCTTTGGGCAAGTGCAAAAACACCCAGCAATTCTATTCACCCCCAAACAGCACCCTGCTTCTCTGCCACGCAGAAAAACACAGATTTTCATACATGCTGCTGAATAACATGCTTTAAAAACTTGTTTCCTTAGCCCACAGGAGCAGTAAGGAAATCCACGACATGGCAGAGTGCTTTACCTGTGATATAAGGATCAA
Organism: Merops nubicus; assembly: GCF_000691845.1. NCBI lineage: Eukaryota > Metazoa > Chordata > Aves > Coraciiformes > Meropidae > Merops > Merops nubicus. Next base: position 988 of record NW_008622703.1, on the reverse strand, counting down.
ACCCATGACTCTGCCCAAGACATGATTATAACCCACAGATTTGAGGAGTGGGGAGGGAAGGGAGGGGAAAAGCATCAGCCAGGGCACAGGGCACATACCACCCGTGGCACCCTGCCTTTGCAGACTCTCACAACACAGCTCCTCTCTGGCTCTGTCACCACATACCTCCACAATAAATCCAGATCCCAGCAGCAGCTGCTTAGCTCGCATCTGTTGCTGGTTAGTCTAAGCTGCCGTGCTCAATGTCTTCTCCAGAGCAACGTGCTGGAGGCCTAATCCTCCTGCCACAAGATACAACCAGCCCAGCACCGGAGCACGGCGATCACCCGCGTTGTGCCACGGGCAGCTCTTACTTTGCTTAACCCCGACCAGTGGAGAACGCAGGATTGCTCTTTTCTTGCCACGGTTTCCACTCGTTGTGCCTTCCAGAGGCTCCTGCCTGCGTTTCCAAACTCTTGGGGGTCTGGAGACAAGAAGGCGGGCACAGCAGGGGGTGTACCCGCCTAGGAGACAGGCTGCCCCGGCTCCTTCCTCCAGCTGCCCTTCCCCTCTCCACGGGCACTGCCCCTCGCTGCCAGGGCGCCAGCCGCGGGCAGGGGCACCCCCATGCTCCAGCCAGCTCTGGAGGAGCCGGCCGGGCTCCCGCAGGAGGGACTGCTCCTTCACTAGCCTTGACACCCTGCTCACAGGCAACAGACCTCAGTAATCATTCCTAACCGTGCTGCCTGAAAGCTTTTAGGGTTTTTTTTCCAAGCGTTCTGCTTGTACCTTCTCTGGGATAAACAATAAGTAGTTTCGGGTAACAACTTCAGGAGATTTCACGCGGAGGCTTCTAAAAATCCCGATCCCCGGCATCACGGCTGGACTCGGTGTTCTTAAACGGCCTTTCCAACCTACCCGGCTCTATGACTCAGAGCCCGAATCTAACGGACGCGGCTTCCAGGGGCCGCGGTCTGCGCCCGCTCGGCACCCCGGGGCAGCCCAGCCC
>NW_008622702.1:0-221 GCF_000691845.1 Merops nubicus | reverse complement strand
CCCCCGGCCTCCTCTTCCTCCTTCTCTTCATCCTCCTCCTGCCCGTACAGGAACTCGTCCGCTCCATCCTCTCCCCTCCCGGTGGCTGCAGCATCTCTTGGTCCTTCCTCACTGGAGAAGGAGATGGTGCAGAATATCTGTAGAGGCATTTGTCCGGTGTGGGGGTCCCAGCGCTGGTGTGGGGGTCCCAGATCCGATGTGGGGGTCTCAGCTCCGGTGTG
>NW_008622701.1:0-1831 GCF_000691845.1 Merops nubicus | reverse complement strand
TAAATATTATTATTAAAATAATATTGAATTATAATAAATTAAAAGAAAGTATATTAAAACTCCTCCTTCATGTTTTATACCAGTACAGTGGCAAAAAATTAGGAGGAATTCTACAGGAGTTTATATCATGGATTTTTACAGTGGATGGTTCACATATTCTTTACAATTATCTAACACTGCCATGCTGCCACTTATCACACAGGCTGCTAGGCTAGACTGATCTTGTATCTGTTCCTTTATGGCAATGCCTCTTTGAGTTGGTGCTTAATTTATCTCCTAAAACAAAGGAGAGGTTGAGAATTTAGTGATTTCTTTCTTCTACCTGTTTGTGTAGAATACTCTGCCATATTGCTTTTTTTCCATTCCAAGTTACTGAGCTGCTGGGGAAATCCCTTTGCCTTCTACTTTTCCTATTTGTCATTCTCCTTCTCATTTTGTAGGAAATAGCACTTGACGTGCTATCATAATAGTATTAACTAAATATAATTATGTCCTCATAACACAAAGCTTTTGATAACCTCTGAAATATGTTAATAAAAAGTAGCTATATTTTATCAACAAATTACTAGTATCATTACATCTTTTATATAAAGCCACTTTAATCTTTAGGTATGAATCTCAGAGGCATTAGCAATTTCTCAGCTTTGATACTATGTTCTCTCTGTTTGAAAATTGTGTATGTACATACAAATTTTCTTTCAACATAAAGTAGGAACCAGCATGTCATCAGGTAGAAGAAAAGTGAAAGTATAGCATCATTCTCACATGAGCTACAGAGACTCGTTTTTCACATGTTGCAAATCTCCAAATATTCATAATTATGAAGCTGTCCATTTTTTTCAAAATCCATCTGAACTGTATACATATGTCTTCTTGTCTACAAACAATAAGTATTTGCTAAAGATGTGTGAAGGGGCTTGGGCCTGAGATAGGGTCAAGCTTCCAAGTAAAAACTGTAGTGTAATATTAAAGCTCTTCATCATTTAAACACTTTGTATACCTTACAAATTTCAATATATAGCGTGTAGGCATATGCCAACTATTTTAACAGTTCAATTTTCAAGCTTGCTTTTTTTAATTCTGTTCTCTCTAATCTACAATCAGCCTGTGTTAATGTGTTGTAAAATGGTTTTTCTAGTGTCTCAAATCCCACCTCTGTGTTTTCCATTTTCCTATCTCATTTCCTTATCCTGAAAAAAATTAAACTAGGAAATCAGCAGAAAGCATACAAAAAAAAAAAAAAATCAGTGAAATAATTGTGGGAAAATCAAACTAATTATTAGTTTCTTAAAGACGAACTACTTAAATTAAAACTTTTCATCTATTTTTCAGGTGATAAGTTGTGTAGCCGTAACATTTCTTTGCCCAGAAACAGATCTTTACCATTTTGTGATAGAAAATAGAATAATTTAATTGTGTTACTTTCATGGGTAGGTTTGCTGCTGCTTTTGCATTGTAAAATCTGCAGACTTACTCACCTGTTACGGAGTCCATCAGAAAAAGTAATTTGTGCTGCTGAATTTATGAATTATAAAAATACAGGAAGCCTTGTGCAAGCAAAGTTTGTTTCCTTGTGTGGTGCAAAATATTTATTATCTCATAGAACTGCTATAGTTGTATGGTGCCAACTTATTTTTATCATTTTTTTCCTATATCATCTCTTCCAGAAGAAACTGGATGAATATATCTTCTACAATATGTCAAGCCTTTGTATTTACCTTCCTGTACATTCTGTCTTCTCCCTGCCTCCTGTATGCCTTCAACTCTAAATAGCAGCCTTTAATGGTAATGCCTGCACAAACATAAAGAGAAACAAAGCCTAACACCTCAG
>NW_008622700.1:0-1616 GCF_000691845.1 Merops nubicus | reverse complement strand
TTTCATTTCTGTTCTATAGTAGTTCTAGCCCAGATCCAGCGGATGGCGCTACAGGATTATTGTTTGTTGTCACAAAAGGCATAACAAAATTAACGAATAAAGAAACCCTGTTTGGTACAGGGGTTTAACACCATTTACCACAACTCTTTGGGCTCAGCCATCACGCCAGCTTTTTACCCAGGGAACAGTAACCCTCAGTTCTTCTCTTTTCTCTATACACTGTACTACCAGACTAGTTAACAACCTTACACAAAAGAACTATACACAAAAAGGAATAATAGAATGATTTTGGTTGGAAGGGACCTTAAAATCATCTAGTACCAAACCCCCTGCCATGGGGACACCTTCCACTAGATCAGGTTGCTCAAAGTTCCATCCAGTCCCACCTTGAACACTTCCAGGCAGAGGAAACCCATAACTTCTCTGAGCAACCTGCTCAAGTACCAAACTGCCCTCAGAGTAAAGAATTTCCCTCTCCTTTCAGTTTGAAACTGATCTACCATGTCCTATACTCCCTGATAAAGAGTCTCTCCCTATCTTTCCTACAGGCCCCCTTCAGTTACTGGAAGGCTGCTCTAAGGTGTCCCGGAAGCCTTATCTTCTTTAGGATAGACAACCCCAGCTCTCTCAACCTATCCTCATAGGGGAGGTGCTCCAGCACCCCGATGGTCATAGTGGCCCTCCTCAGGACCTGCTCCAAGTCCATGTCATTCTTATGCTGGGGGCCCTAGACCTGAACACAGTACTCCTAAGGAGTGGTGGCAGTGGTGGTGGGGGTGTCTCACAAGAGTGCAGTAGATGGGGAGAATCACCTCCCTTGACCTGCTTACCACACTTTTCTTGATGTAAACCAATGCAATTTACATTCCAAGCTATGAGTGCACATTCCTGGCTCTCATTCAGCTTTTCATCCAACAACACACTCAAGTTTGTTGAGTGGGCAGGGCTGCTCTCAATCTACTTGTCAACCAGCTTGTATTTGTGCTTGGAATTGCCCCAGCCCAAATGCATGACCTTGCACTTGGCCTTGTCAAATTTCATGATATTTACATGGGCCCACCTATCAAGACTGTTAGGGTCCCTCTGGATGGGAACCCTTCTCTCCAGCATCTTGACCACTCCACACAGCTTGGTGTTATCAATGAACTTGCCAAGAGTGCCCCTGATCCCACTGTAGACGTCACCAGTCCCAATATTAACCCCTCAGGAACACCATTTGCCACAGGTCTCCATGAGATGTGACTGCAACACTTTTCCAGCCAATCCCTTATCCACCAAGTGGTCCATTTGTCAAATCCACGTCTCTCCAATTTAGAGACAAGGATTTTGTATGGCACAGTGTCAAATGCTTTGCAGACATCCAGCCACGTAGATGATGTCAGTTGCTTTTCACTTATCCACTGATGCTGTAACCCTCATGTAGAAGGCCACCAAATTTGTCAGGTGCGATTTGCCCCTTAGTGAAGCCATGCTGGCTGTCACCAATCACCACCTCATTTTCTATGTGCCTTAGCATGGTTCCCAGGAGGATCTGCTCTATGATCCTGCTAGGGCACAGACGTGAGACAGACTGCCCTGTAACTCCCCAGGTGATCCTTTCTTCCCTTTTTAAAAAT
>NW_008622699.1:2927-3137 GCF_000691845.1 Merops nubicus | reverse complement strand
ACAAAAGCACAGAGAGCTCCAGCTGTGGCACACCCCCAGCCCCCCCAGAACTCTCTGGCACCCCCCAACGGCCCCGTGCCTCAAGGCGTAGTTTTCAGTTTAAAACTCAGTCCGACAAAAGCTGGCTGGGGAGAGAGGAGAAAATCCCTCTGCTCCCCAAATTCCCCCCGCCACCCCGAGCCAGGGGTGCTGGGCATGGGGTGGGGGCAC
>NW_008622699.1:0-2821 GCF_000691845.1 Merops nubicus | reverse complement strand
GGGAAAGAGGCGTGCCCAGAAGGGGAGTGCGGGGCAGTTTAGGGGGGAACATGCGAACAACCAGCCCCACTGATCCAGTCCCATCAGTTTTAGGGGGCACATCTAGGTGTCAAAGAGGTGGACGGACCCCCTCAAGCCCTTCCCCATACCCCTTCCCCGCTCTCATGCAAACATCCAGGAGGATAATGATGTCACCAAGTGGGTCTGGGGCACGGAGGGGGCACACTGGCCGGGGGGTGCTGCAGTGGCCCCCTGAATCCCCCTGTGCCCGGATAACAAGGGGTTGCAGCGATACGGCCCACCCCTAGCCCAGCGCAGGGTCCGGCCAGAGGGCGGCTCCCCACCGGGAGATATGCAGGGCACCCCAGAGGGGCATCAGGGCTCTTCAGCCTCCTCCTCTTCCTCCAGCGATGCCACCCCAGAGGAGGCAACATCGGAGACTTTCCGGCGGAGCGGGAAGTCCTTGCTCAGCACCACCTCATCCTCAGCGGGCGAGAGGCAAGCTTCGGCGTAGGACATGGAGTAGAGGGAGTCCTGGCACCGGAGCCGTGCCAGGCCCCGCAAGGCACTTTGGCTGGCTGGAGGGGGCAGCTTGGGCAGCAGCAGTTCCTCACCCCCCAGGGAGCCCAGCAGTTTGGCAGTGAGTTCGGAGGGGGATACCATCTCCAGGCTGCAGAGGCTGGAGCAGAGGGTCTCGGGGGAGAGGGTGTGTGAGGAGTCGCTCTCGGGTTCGCAGGAGCCGTGCCGCACACCCAGCTGGCACAGGTGGCCCTGCAGCAGGTCTCGCAGAAGTGCGCTGGCGGGCACTGTGCTGGGCAGCTCTGTGAGGAAATGGGGGTCAGTCCCGGGCTGATGGCACCGGGGGCTGCCAGCTGCCACCCACCCTGTGCCCCGCAGAATGGGAGCAGTGGGACAGGAGCAGCCCCATGCCAGGCGCCATGCCCCCTTTGGACACAAAATGCTGCATTTGTACTGATGACCACCAAAGGAAAACCAAAATATGCTCTGGCACTGAGGAGAGTGTCACATTGCAGGGCTTCCCCATCCCCAGCATGGGCACTGCTTGCCATGGTGCCAAGCAGGGGCACTGTCCCATAAGGGGCAGCCAGGCTGGGCAATGTGACCAGGTGTCAGGCACCCCACTCCTTCAGCTCTTGGCACCAGCAGTAGGGCACTGGAAGCGGGACACCAACACTGGGAGTGGGACACCTGGCCTTACCGGCCAGGCAGGTGCCCACTTTCCATGGCACTTACCAGTGGGCTGGGAGCTCTCCGTGGAGGGCACGAAGTCCTCATCGTAGGACTCGTCATTGGAGTCGTCCCCATCCACCGAGGACCAGGCTCGCAGCTTGGCCTCGGCGATGGCAAACTGCTCTGCCACGCCTGGCACAGAACAGGCACGGGTCACACGTGCACCAGCAACACCCCCCAAATCCCCTGCTCTGGCATCTTTGTGCCCACAGTGCCATGGGATGGATGGACAGACGGATGGATGGACGGATGGATGGATGGATGGATGGATGGATGGATGGATAGATGGACGGAGAGAACCGGCACCACCACCCCAGCCCTTGGCCACAGGCCATGCCCCATGCGGTGCCCACCAGCAGCGAAGCGTGCCTCCTGCTCGCCCTCGCTCAGGTGGCAGTAGGAGCTGAAGGCGCTCTCCAGGGCAGTGGGCGGCTCCACCGGCTTGCACCATCCCTTCCACTCAATGAGGTGGGCGACGCGGCCCTGCGCCATGGCCGTTGGCTTCGTCACGTGCTCCTTCACCACCTGAGAGATGCCTGCGAGGTGTGCCCCCGTGTCAGCACCCTCTGGGCACCCTGAGTCCCCTTCACGGAGCCCACACAGCCCCCACCTCCAGCCCGTGGGACCTGGCACCCCCACGTCCTCCTCTTGGGTATCACCAGGAACCCCAGGGACACCTTGAGCTCCCCAAACCCTAGAGTGCCCTCCCCAAGAGGCCCAGCCCCCTCGGCCATGGGAGACCATCCCTTCCCTGGGTGCCCCCCCAGGCACCCCTGCACCCCAGGCCGGGCAAGCAGTTACCATGCAGCGAGGAGCGGGCCAGGGCAGCGATCTCCTGGATGGTCAGTGCGCGCCGCGACTTGGGCAGCATCTCGACAGTGTCCTCAACATTGACCTGCGGGAGTGGGAAGGGGTGTCACGGCCTCAGCCACCCCGCCTGGCCCCTGCCACCATTCCCTCTGGGAGCCCCGTGCCCCGGGAGTGGGCTCAGGCCTGCTCGGTGCCCGCTCCAGGAGGCCTGGGGTGTCTGAACACATGTTTTACAGGTACACACACGTGTGTGTGCAGAGGGACAGTCACAGCCGCTACATGCAGGGTGGCAGATACAGGCAGGGGCAGTGGGTACACCCAGGGTGGTGGGTACACATGGGGCAGTGGGTACACACAGGATGGTTGGTACACACAAGGTGGTGGGCACGCACAGAGCGGTGGGCACACCCAGGGTGGTGGGTACACACAGGGCATTGGGTACACCCAGGGTGGTGGGTACACGCCCACTTGTGCCTGTGTGCCCGCTGCCCCACTGCACGCACACTCCCACCTGCACCCTTATCCGTGCCTGCACATAGGTGCACACACATGCTCAGTGCCCACCTGCCCACTCATGTACCACCTCCACTCACACACAGACGATCATATGTGTGCACAGGCCACGGACACACGCGTGCACACGCGCTCACACGGGCACGCTCGGCCACGCTCACGCACGCACAGCTGCACGCCCCAGTCGGGCCCCTGCTCACCACGCACACGCATGAGCTCCCCGCAGGCACACGCACACGCCCCGTGC
>NW_008622698.1:1499-3299 GCF_000691845.1 Merops nubicus | reverse complement strand
GGCTGGTTTGGGGTTAACGGGGTCTGTGCTGGACTTGGGCCAAGTCAGAGTTCGTGGGGTCTGTACAGGGGCAGTCCCTGCTGGGAGCCTAATGTGAGGGCCACTGTTCCTTCCAGGCAGGGTCACTTTGGGACACGTCTGCTCTGGCCAGGGAGTGGCATCCCTGCCCTGGGATGAGAGGGGCCAGCACCAGCTCCAGAGCCACTCACCCCATCACACTGCCAGGGCTCCTGCCCACAGCCACCTCCCGAGTCCCTCCCTGCTGGGAGGGTGACCCAAACCCAGGCATGACCCGTGGCACGGTGGCAGCAGTTGCCACCAGCCACCCCCCTTGTGGCCCTGGCCATCTGCGGCAAGACTCTAGCGCCGAGCTGGGCTCCTTCCTCCTCCTCCTCATAGCCTGTCATGAGGGACCCCGGGGGCCAGATCCTGCCCTCAGGGGCCTGCTTGCCACCACCCTGGACACACAGGGAGATGCCTGGTCCCCTCCCTGCCATTTTCCAAGCTGTGCTGCTTCCTGCTGGGATGGCTCCTGACACCTCTCTGTCCCATGGGGAGGTTGTGGGCTCCCCCCAGCCAAGGAGCACTGGTTTTTCCCCAAGTGGAAAAAAAAAGGAGATGTGTGAAGGAGGGGCCAGGGAGGGGGATGAATTTTCCTTGTTTTCTTTTGGGGCTGAACTCATCCAGCAGCGCTCAAGAAATGGAAAAAGGCAGTCAGAGCATGCCTTGTGCACCAAGCCAGGCACCAGCCACCGAGCTGGCTGCAACTGGGGGAAACTGGGAGAGTTTCCCACTGGTTCGGAGGGAACAGAGAGGACCAAGGCACCTGCAGCCCATGTGGGAGCTCCCGGGATGCTGGGGGTGTGGGGGTCCCATCCCTTGGGTGCTGTGGTCTGGCAGCACATAACACGGGCACCATGGCTCCGGTCGGGTGGGAGTTCTGTGCCTGCTGGGAGCAGATCCTGGCACACATGAGTGGGGCAGGGAGAGGGTCCAGCGTCCCCCCTGCACAGAACCCCCAGCTCCAGTATGCCCCAGCCACCCCCTACAGCTTTTTGGCCTGGGTGCACTGGTGGGATTGATGGGGGGGCTGCCAGGTCTGGGGGGAGGATCCTGCTGCGTGGGGAGGGGTTCCTCAGCCCTGGTGGACACATGCCTCTGCCACAGCTCTTCCTCCTGGTTATGCTGGGATGCAGCCCAGTGGGGACGTCCCCGGGTGTCCCCAGAGGTGGGTTTGGAGGAGAGGCTGAGCTGGGGGTGACCCTCCTGTCCCTCTGCTCCCGCAGGATGAGTTCCACCCCTTCATCGAGGCGCTGCTCCCCCACGTCCGGGCCTTTGCCTACACCTGGTTCAACCTGCAGGCCCGCAAGCGCAAGTACTTCAAGAAGCACGAGAAGAGGATGACGAAGGACGAGGAGAGGGCGGTGAAGGACGAGCTGCTGAGCGAGAAGCCGGAGGTGAAGCAGAAATGGGCCTCGCGCCTCTTGGCCAAGCTGCGCAAGGACATCCGGCCCGAGTGCAGGGAGGACTTTGTGCTCTCCATCACGGGCAAGAAGCCCTCGTGCTGCGTCCTCTCCAACCCCGACCAGAAGGGGAAGATGCGCCGCATCGACTGCCTGCGGCAGGCGGACAAGGTGTGGCGGCTGGACCTGGTCATGGTCATCCTCTTCAAAGGGATCCCGCTGGAGAGCACCGACGGCGAGCGCCTGGTCAAGTCGGGCCAGTGCACCAACCCCATCCTCTGCGTCCAGCCCCACCACATCAGCGTCTCTGTCAAGGAGCTCGACCTCTACATGGCTT
>NW_008622698.1:389-1423 GCF_000691845.1 Merops nubicus | reverse complement strand
CCCGTCCTCCCTGGTGCCATCCTGTCCCCAGCTCAGGGGTGCTACCCCGGGACACGTTTCTTGTTGCAGACCTTGCCAAGAGGAGCCCAGTGCTCCCCTCTCCGAAGTGCTGCCCGAGTGGGTGCCCCCCATCCTGCCCCTCTTCCCCAGCCAGACAGGTCCTGGCTGCCCTGGGAGCCACGTGCCAGGGAGAGGAGGGGGCAAGTGGTCCCTGAAGATGCTCCTGGCTCTGGGGCACTCCCAGATAAAGGACTGTGGGGGGGTTAACCCCACTTCCCGTGACTACCTGTGCCGACAGCCTGGTGAGGAGTGGGTGGGTGGCATGGGCAGGGAAGGGAAGGGACAGCCTGTTCCTGGTGCATCTCCTGAGGGCTGGAGCTCAGAGAAATCCAGCAGTGCCAGTTTGCTGTGGTCCTTGTCCAGTGGGTGACCAAAATGGGGACAGGAGAGGCTGAAGCTGGCTGGGGAGGGGACAGAGATAAAACCAGTGAGGGCAAACCCCAGCAGCTCCTGCTGGGCACCAAGGAGATGCTGCTGCCCTGTCCTTCACCTGCCTGGGGGTCCCACAGACCCTCTGGAAGAACTGGGCTGGTTTTGCTGCAGCAGGAGGGTCAGCTCCACACTCGCAGTCTTGGTGATCCAAAGGGGCAACCTGAAGCACAGCGGGCAGGGCAGACGGCGGTTTCCAGGCTCAGGGATTAGGTCTCTAAGCCCTTGGCCTCACCACCACCTTCCTGCCTGTCGGGAGGGGAAAGCTCACGCCAGCTGGGGTCAGGTTTTATTTTATCTGGGCAGGTTTGTGATCCCCGGCCGGTGATGCGCTGGCACAGACACCCTCCTGGGAGGGTCAGGTCTTATTTTATCTGGGCAGGTTTGTGATCCCCAGCCGGTGATGCGCTGGCCCAGACACCCTCCTGGGAGCTGGGGTCTCCCACAGACCCTGACACCCCCCCCGCACCCCCAGGGGGGTGAGGAGCACAGGGTGATGCCCACAGCCGTGCCCCCCGGCCCCAGGAGCCTGGCCCCAGTGATGC
>NW_008622698.1:0-243 GCF_000691845.1 Merops nubicus | reverse complement strand
GCACGGACAGCCAGAGACAACTCTGCTCCTGCCCAGCCAGCAGCAGGAGGTGCTGAGTGTCTCTGGGGAAACTAAGGCACGGTAGGCATGTGACCCCCTCCCTGTGCCCCTGGGAGCTGCATGTCCCAGGTAGGGCACTGGGGGTGCTGCCAAGCCCTCGTGGCTTTGGGGAGAAGCAGGGCACTGAGCCAACAGCAGACAGCCAGGGCCCGATCCTGCCACAGGCCCCACATGGACCCGTGC
>NW_008622697.1:359-594 GCF_000691845.1 Merops nubicus | reverse complement strand
TCTATTTTTTTAAAATATATATTCTGATATAAATAGATATTTTGTAGATATTCTATTTTGTAGATAACTAAGCATTTCTGCTTTCCTCCTTTCTATCCCTGTTCTTCTCCAGTCTGTGCTCTGGATTGCAGGAGGCTGTGGGCTCCTCTAATGACACTCTGCGAGCATTTTGCAGAACAATCCTCACATGCTCACAAAAATTACTATTCGCTTTATTTTCCCTACTTGTGCCTTG
>NW_008622697.1:0-235 GCF_000691845.1 Merops nubicus | reverse complement strand
TGTGTGTTTTAATTACTGTTTCTGACTCTTCTCGGCCGCTCTGACCCTTACTGAGCATATTTATGCAACACGGAGCAAAGGCAAAGTAGGCCACTGTGGTTGTTTATTTATTTATTTATTCCACTGTCACTTTACAACAGTGGAAAGTAATACACGCTCGGAAAGCAGTGGCCATTTTCTCTCTTCAGAGCAATAGTTATGTTCCTTGTTCGTGAGGAACTCCCTGCAAATGTTG
>NW_008622696.1:6075-6523 GCF_000691845.1 Merops nubicus | reverse complement strand
CCCAGGGTTATCTTGGGGGAGCTGGCCCTGATGCCTCCTTCCCTCTGCTGACCCTGGCACTGCAGGGATGCCCAACACCTCTGGCCTGGTCAACCGCCGCAACGTGATCGCCACCTCGGACGCCACGGTGGTGTCCCGGCTGAAGCAGGCTGGTGCCATCCCGCTGGGCGTGACCAACTGCAGCGAGCTGTGCATGTGGTTCGAGTCCAGCAACAAGGTCTACGGCCGGACCAACAACCCCTATGACCTGCAGAGGATCGTGGGTGGCAGCTCAGGTGAGCCCTGGCCCCTCAGCACAGGCCTGCAGGTTAAAGTGCAGCAAGGAGAGGGTTCCCGGGTCCTCTGCAGCCTGCTTTAGTGTGCTGCTGAGCTCCTGCAGAGCTCGTGGGCCTCTCGCCCAGCCACTGCCACTTGGAGGTGCAGCTGCTTTGCGCCTCCTGGATGTTAC
>NW_008622696.1:5791-6010 GCF_000691845.1 Merops nubicus | reverse complement strand
GGTGGGGCCGCCCCCCCCAGCCACTGCCACTTGGAGGTGCAGCTGCTTTGCGCCTCCTGGATGTTACACCCAGCATCTCTCCAGCTCACTCTGCCGTGCTCCACGTGCAAGTGGCAGTGGGGTGAGACTTGGGCAGGAAAATCCCTTTGCCCCACGTTCCCCGGCCGTCCCCAGCCACGGCTGATGCTGGAGCCGCCCCCCGCCGTCTGTGGGGCGAGG
>NW_008622696.1:655-5716 GCF_000691845.1 Merops nubicus | reverse complement strand
GGCCAGCCTGGCAGCTGCCTGCTCAGTCATCGGCGTGGGCTCCGACATCGGCGGCAGCATCCGCATGCCGGCCTTCTTCAACGGGGTCTTCGGCCACAAACCCACGACAGGTAGAGCGGGCACGGGGACCTCCTCTGCTCCCCGGCAGGAGGGCCAGGAGGTGGGATGTGGGGGCAACTTTGGGCAGTGGGAAGCCGTTGGGTGGCAGACGGCCAGGTGCGTGGCGAGTGGGAGGGTTTTACCCCTGGTATTGCACCCTCAGCATGGGGTGTTTTCCCAAAGTCGGAGTCTGCTGCCGGGGTGTTTCCCTGGCAGCTGGTTCCCAGCTGGGTGTTCTAATTCCTTCCTCCACCCTGCACACCTTGTCGTCAGCTTGTGAGCGCTGCCGTGGGTGCAGACCCTGGGCGACAGGTTCCCTCTGCACCTGGAGGCCGTGCTCGTGGGTGCTTGCGAGGAGGTACCCAGGGTCCCCCTCTGTGCTCGCAGGGGTGGTGCCCAACGATGGCCAGTTCCCAAACGCTCAAGGGGTGCGGACCAGTTTCCTGTGCACGGGGCCCATGTGCCGCTACGCGGAGGATCTGGAGCTGATGCTGAGGGTCATGGCCGGTCCTGGGGCCAGCAAGTAAGTTCCTGCTGCTGCCTCAAGCTGCAGAGTCGGTCTCGGCTGCTTCCTGGCCTGTGCAGCGGGTTGGTGCTGCTTGGGGAACCAGACAGGTCTGCACCACCCAGACGGCTTGTTACTGGTTCCCTTCTGCCCCTGGCTCCAGCAGGTCTCTTGCAGCCAGGGCTGTCCTTCCCACCACCCACATGCTCCAGGGGACTTGGCAGCCATGGTCAGCCAGGTCCTCCTTGCAAGAAGGCATCTCCTGTGAGCTCCCCCAGCAGCACTGTCCAGCACAGCCCTTCCCTTCTGGGGCTGGCCTTTCATCTGGGTTTTACGTGTGTTTCTACCTGTTGCTGAATAACGAGTTTTGCATCCCACACCATGGCCCCGTTTGGTCTCTTCCTAGGTTTGAGCAACCAAGCAGGTTCTTAGGTGCCTGCCCCAGTGAGGCGCAGGGCGGAGCAGGCAGGTCCTGCCTCTTGCTGCAGCCTGCACGTGGCTGCTTTCTCCGTTACCCGTGGCTCTCGTGGTGCAATTCTAACCTCAGCCGCTGCCAGGGGCTGTTATCACAAGATCAATCTGGAGAGATGAGGATTTCTCAACAGCAACAACTATGCAGGACTAGCTGGGAGCAACAGGGTGGGCAAGCAGCTGGGTGTGCTGTGGGCAGCAAGTGTCTGTGTGTCTTCAGGGACTCTCCTTCCCACCCTGATGGGTGGAGCATGGTGGCCTGAGGTCATACCAGTTGTCCTGAGGGTGCATTAACAAGCATGTGAGCAGATCTAGCAGCCAGAGAGGTGCAGGGATGGATTTGTAAGCAAAGACCTGTTCCTTTCCCAGGCTGAAGCTGAATGAAAAGGTGTCACTGGAGAAAATAAAATTTCACTGCATGGATCATGATGGCGGGTCCATTTTTGTGTCACCTGTGGACAAGGAGATCTTGCAGGCCCAAAAGAAGGTAGGAAACTGGAGATTGGCTCTCATGGGGTTGAGCCTGCAGATAAATCTTGAGGAGACCAGTCCAAGGAGTCCCTGAGAGGTGAGGCAAGATGAGCTGCTCTGTCTGGCTCCTTGGGGGCTGCTGTCCTGTGCTTCTAGTGGGAAAAAAAAACATGGAAAGATCGTTTTCTTCTTCTGTGTTAAAGAAGAAACAAGGGGAAAATCTTGCGAGCAGCTCCAGATGCCCTTGCTGGCAGCACCCGTGTGTTGGGGTGCACTGCAGTATCCAGAGTTTTTCCCCATTTTCCATGGCAATAGCTGTATTTTGCTTTCTTCACATCTCTTGCCTGTCTTCTGGAGACCTGGGGCCACATCTCACAGCGAAGGGCTGGCTGTGTGTCTGCAGCTTTCCCAGGGTGGCTGCCTGGCATTTAGTCATGCAAAAGGCCCTTTTAGTTTTGTAGTGGAATCTGGTGTGCTGCTCTTGGTGCTCTTCTGGAGCATGGCTGGGGTGGCACGAAGGACTGCTTGGGGAGCTCCAGGGTTGTTGCTGGATGGAGGAGGTCCCACTGCTCCAGGTGGAGGGCATTGGGCTTTCTCCTGCCCCTCATTTCCATGGGCTGACCACAGTGTGTCACATCCTTGCAGAAACAAACCTTTCCTACTCTCCCCCTTAGGTGGTGGAGCACCTCGAAAGTGAGCTGGGAGTCCAGGTTCGTCGTGTGGCAATCCACAAGATGAAGTATTCTTTTCAGATCTGGTCAGCCATGATGTCGTCCAAGGACAGCGATGGGCAGGTGTGTCAGACCAAGCTGGCAGAGGCACGAGGTCGGGGCCAGCCGTGGAGAGCTGTAGGCTCCCCAGCACTGACCAGGGGCTTTCTCTGATCCCCCTGTCCCCTGGAAGTCCTCCTTCATCTCTTCCCACAGCTAGGCAGCCCCTTGTCTCTTGCTGTCCTGTGAGATGAGGTGGTTTCGGGAGGCAGGGGCCTTTTCAGCATGTTGACCTTTCCTGCAGAGGCTGCCTGAGTCCTGCCTCGCTCTTGCCCCCGGGCTGTGCCTCCTGGCACTGCCTTCCCACTGGGATGCCAGGACTGAGGTGGGAGATGGGCAGCTTTTCAGCAGCCGGCCTACGTGGGTTGTGTTTTCCATGAATTGTCACCACTACGTCATGCTCAGTGCACGTGTGGAAGTATCTAGCAAAGATAAACTCAGGAGTATTATACCTTGTGCATCCTGCCACCCAGGCAGTGGTGAAAAGTCAGCCAACCCCCTCTTGCAAAGGAGAGCACACCTGGCCCCAGCTGCCTCCTTTTTTCCTGATCCCACAGCCATGTAACAGCAGCAAATGCCTCCAGGAGACGTTATCCAAAACGTCTTATCCAAGGGGGTTACTGAAAGGTGCTGCTCTGGGGGCTCTCCCGGCACAGAACAAGGTCCCTGCTTGCTGGCTCTGGCAGGGAGATGTTCCTGCTGCTCCTCCGGGTTAGTGCTGGGGCTGCATGAGGCTCCCCACAGGCAGCTCCAGTCTGGAAACAGGAACAGGTTGCATGGGGAGCGTGGGACAGCCAGAGGTTTGGCTGCTCTCGGTCGGGCTGTTCCCGCTGCGCGGCAGCTGCTGGTGCTGACAGAGAGAGTCTGTGTGTCTGTCTGTGTGTCTGTCTGTGTGTCTGTCTGTCCATGTGTGTGTGTTGCAGGAGGCTCAGCTGTTCTCAGACCTGCTGGGGGATCACGGGAAGCCGGTGTGGCCGCTCTGGGAGCTGATGAAGTGGCTTGTGGGGATGTCTTCACACACTCTTCCAGCTATTGGTGAGGCTGGGAGGAGCCCTGGGGTGTGCAGTGGTGGTGCTGGGGTGGTGAGTTGTTAAGTTAAAATAGTGCCCTTCCAGTGCCCCTTGAAGGGACCCCCGAGTTTGTGCTGAGCAGCTTCTGACTGTTTTTTTATGATGACATTTGGTGTCTTCAGCCCAAGGCATGCTCGAGGGAGAGCTGGCAGGGTCTGTGACGAGTAAGATTGGATATCCTGGGAGAAGTGAGGACAGGGAAGCTGGAGGCACAGGGTTTGCTCCTGCTGTGAGCCAGAACTGCTGAGCTCTGCAGGAGCCTGTCAGGGATCCACACCGATCCTGTTTCTTAGCCGCAGGTACCAGAGAACCCTAATTAGTGCTGTTGTGCCACTGCCTAATGACTGCTAAGGTCACTCTGCCAGCTCTGCTCTGTCCCAGTGCCTGGAGAAGCTTGGAGCAACAGGCGGGCTGAAAGCCTTTCCCGTGGCAAAGCTGGGGAGATGCTGCCCACAGAGCTGTGCAGGGAAGATCGCTGTGGGAGCCAGCAGGGAGTGGGGCTCGGGGGCCGCCCTGGGAGCCGGGGTGCTGCCTGTGGGCACTGTGCTTCCCTGCTTGCTTAACCCACGGTCCTCACACTCGCTGTTCCCACTTGTGCTCTTGCCCTGCAGCCCTGGGGCTGACAGAGAAGCTGATGAAACTCAACCCTGCTGGAAATGCCAAGCTGGTGAGCATGGGGAAGAGCCTGCAGGAGGAGATGGAGGCCCTGCTAGGGCCTGACGGGGTGCTCCTCTACCCGTCCCACCCCACCACAGCTCCCAGGCACCATTCCCCCATTTGCATGCCCTTCAACTTCGCCTACACAGGTGAGCAGCTCTGACTTCTCTGCTGGGTACTGGCAGGGGCCACAGGCACACAGGTATGCCCTTGCCTGCTGTGGCAGTGCCCACTGATGTTTTGCCCGGAATATTCCCCTCAGTGGCAGCGGGCACTCAGCTCAGGGGGAGTATCTGGCTGCTCCAGAACATGGGGCAAGGACCATGGTCGTGCTTTAAAACCATTTGTACCTGCTATCTGCAGAGGGGCAGGTTTGACCTCAGGAGGGGCCACTGCCCCAGAGGGATGCGCTCACTGTTACAGCAGGCACCCGAGAGCTGCCACATCTCTTGGGGTGCAGCTTGGGGCTTCCCTGCAGCTTGAGCTCCGTGATGCCAGCACCGTGTTGCAACTCTGGCTTTGGAGTCCTGGAGAGGATGGATGGTGCCCGGGGCAGGAGCGCCCCACAGCAGGTCTTGGCGTGCAGCAGCCAGTGCCACATAAGCCTGTCATGGCTCGTGGGTGTGATTTGCACACGTGACGGGATCAGCCATGTGCCTTTGTCACCACGTCTCTGCCCGGGTGCTGTGCCTGGCAGCAGCCACCTCCCTGGGGTGGGGGAGCCAGGCAGGGAGCTATCCCGATTGCTCTGCTTGCTCTGATGCAACCTTTCCTTTTCCAGCTATCTTCAACGTGCTGGGCTTGCCAGTGACACAGTGCCCACTGGGCCTGAGCAGCGAGGGGCTCCCGCTGGGCATCCAGCTGGTGGCAGCCTCCTACAATGACCACCTGACCCTGGCCGTGGCACGGCACCTGGAGAAGGCCTTCGGAGGATGGGTTTTACCTGGGAAGGTTTAACCTGGGCTCCTGGCAGGGACAGAGAAGGTGGTGCCCAGCAAGGCAGCGGTGGGTGCTGATG
>NW_008622696.1:0-617 GCF_000691845.1 Merops nubicus | reverse complement strand
TGGCAGTGCCTCCAGCCACGAGGAAGCTGGGCTGTCACCACTGGAGTCGCCATCTCCCTGCAGCACCCTCTGCCAGGGGGAGACCTGCCCTCCCCATGGCCCCTCGGGAGCACCAGTGCCCTAGGTTGGCAGCAGGCTCCCCGTGGTGGGCATTGATCTGGGCATGGAGTTGGCTGTATCTGTAACACTTGCTGCTCTGAAGACGCTGGGTGAAGGCTGGGGAGGGGAGGTGCTGCCAGACTGCTTGATGACAACCACCCAGCACCCCTGGATGCATCCATCCTGCTGGGCCGTATCCTGCCTGTAGGGCCAGGACTGCACGTGGTGCACCACAGCCTGGCCAGCTCTGCAGCCTCCCTGGGCTGCCATGGGCTTTCTCCCACTCCCCAGCTGAAAAGGGCATGGGGCTGAGGGTGCTGGAGGCAGCCCTGTGCTCGTCTCACCCGTGGAGCTCTGTGCTGGATGGTGCTGAGCTCTGCCCAGCTCTCAAAGTGAGCTTTTGGCAGCACTAGAAGCGCTGTTTAAATGCTCCTCTCCACATGCTGAAGCAGCTAAAGCATCTCCTGCCTGTGTCATCTTCCCCTTCTGCCCGTGGGCTCACCCAGCATGAATGCAGA
>NW_008622695.1:0-363 GCF_000691845.1 Merops nubicus | reverse complement strand
AAAATCCAGCTGATTTTTTCCCAGAATTTTGTTTGGAAAAAATGCGCCCGACGCTGTCACAAGATGTTTCAACATCGCTGAATCAGCTGCTTTGATTTTTCAATTTGAAATTATTTTTTCCTTTTTTTCTGTTTTAGTTTCCACATTTCCTTTGTCTGGGAGCCGACAGCCTTCCAGGGAATTCCAGTGGCCCTGCTTCCCTGGGGATTATGCCAAAACCCCCAAAACCCCCGTTGCCCCTGAGCGCTGTGGCCGAGGCAGCAGCGAGTCCCACGGGGCAGCTCCTCTCCCCTCCTCCCCGAGGTTCCCGGGTCTCAGGCACCCGGGTGCCACATCCTGGGGGACACGGGGAGCCACCCACCA
>NW_008622694.1:516-1641 GCF_000691845.1 Merops nubicus | reverse complement strand
ATATGCCAAGGATGTGGCAAGGATGTGTCAAGGACATGCCAGGAGAGGATGTGCCAAGGATGTGCCAATAACACGCCAAGAACATGCCAAGAACATGCCCAGGATATGCCAAGGATGTGTCAAGGATGTGCCAAGAACATGCCAAGGAGGTGGCAAGGAGGTGGCAAGGACATACCAAGGACGTGCCAAGGATGTGCCAAGGACATGCTAAGGAGATACCAAGGAGGTGGCAAGGACATGCTAAGGACTTGTCAAGGATGTGCCAGTGTCATGCCAATAATATGCCAAGGACATGCCCAGGACATGCCCAGGACGTGCCCAGGATGTGCCCAGGACATGACAAGGATGTGCCAAGGACATGCCCAGGATATGCCAAGGATGTGTCAAGCACATGCCAAGAGCATGCCAAGGACATGCCAAGGAGGTGGCAAGGACATGCCAATGGCATGGCAAGGATGTGCCAAGGCAATGCATGCCCAGGATATGCCAAGGATGTGTCAAGGATGTGCCAAGAACATGCCAAGGAGGTGGCAAGGAGGTGGCAAGGACATACCAAGGATGTGCCAAGGATGTGCCAAGGACATGCCAAGGATGTGCCAAGGACATGGCAAAGACATCCCAAGAACATGCCAAGGACATGCCAAGAACATGCCAAGGATATGCCCAGGATATGCCAAGGATGTTGCAAGGAGGTGGCAAGGACATGCCAAGAACATGACAAGGACATGGCAAAAACATGGCAAGGATGTGCCAAGGATGTGCCAAGGGCATGCCAAGGACATGGGTGTGAAAGCTCTGAGATATGACAGAAACATGCCAATGACATGCCAAGAACGTACCAATGACATGACATGACAAGGGCATGCCAAAGACGCTCCAAAGACATACAAAGGACATGCCAAGGACATGCCAAGGACGTGCCAAGGACACACCAAAGACATGCGAAGGATGTGCCAAGGACACGCCAAGGATATGCCAAGAATGTGCCAAAAGCATGCCAAGGACACGGGAAAGACCTGGGTGTAAGAGCTCTGAGATGTGGCAAGAACATGCCAAGGACATGCCAAGCACATGCCAAGAACATGCCAAGGATGTGCCAAGGACACACCAAGGACATGCCAAGAA
>NW_008622694.1:0-385 GCF_000691845.1 Merops nubicus | reverse complement strand
ACCGCTGAAATATGGCAGGAACATGCCAAGAACATGCCAAGGACATGCCAAGCACATGCCAAGAACATGCCAAGGATGTGCCAAGCACATGCCAAGAACATGCCAAGGATGTGCCAAGGACACACCAAGGACATGCCAAGAACGTGCCAAAAACATGCCAAGGACACGGGAAAGACACGAGTGTAAAACCTCTGAAATATGGCAGGAACATGCCAAGAACACACCAAGAACATGCCAAGAACACGCCAAGATCATGCCAAGAACACGCCAAGATCATGCCAGGCACTCACCCACGGGCACCGGGGGGGGGCTGGGCTCCAGCAGCGCCGCCTTGGCCTTGACGGGCAGGGGGGTGCTGGGGCCGTTCACCAGCACGTGCCCTGGG
>NW_008622693.1:0-2159 GCF_000691845.1 Merops nubicus | reverse complement strand
CCTCGCCACGCCGTAGCTAAGCAGGGGCCCACGTTGCCGAGCTTGGACGCTACCTTACAGACAGCGTATGGGGCATGGAACCGAGTCCCTGCTTTGTGCTTTTTAGAGCAGGGAGCCACAGGGGGCAGGGCCAAATTCACTTTGTTGCTCTTGTCCTGGACAACCCGGTTTCAGGTGTAGCCAGAGAAGGACACAGGTGTTCCCAGGCCTGACACTCACCCACGGCTCTGTGCTGGGCGGCCGCTAGGTCAGTGTCCTCGGGGTGCAGGAGGCTGTACCATGACTGGCCGATCAGTTCCTCCCTGCGGTAGCCAAGGTGGTAGGTGACGCTGGGGAAAACAAGGGGAGTGGGGACTGAGCGCTTCACAGTGTCTGCACTGTCAGCGAGGGACAGCTGTCACATGGTGGAAGAGACAGCAAAACGACAAGGGTACAGAAATGAATTGTAAACAAAGGAGGGAAGAGGCTTGAGAAGTGTCTGTGAAAGTCTGTCTGCTTGCACAGGGTACAGCCTGCATCCTGAAAGGAAATGATCCTTGCTGCCCGAGATGCACAGCTGAGGCTGTGGTGCAAGCAGGCACCCCTCCCTCACCTCTCCGTAACATCGAGAAACGTCATGTCTAGGATGTGCGTGCTCTGGAACAGGTCATCCTGGGAAGCGCTGTCACCATCTGCAGACGGCTGTGCGATGGGTGTGCAGAGGGCCAGGAAGGCTGTGGTGGAGCGGGAGGCCGGCCAGCCCAGGGCCACGAAGCGCCCGCGCACTGCCACGGCCCGCTTCCCCCCGTGCCGCAGCTGAAAGGCCTTGGACGTGCGCATCTCGCCGACAAACGTGACTTCTGCAGGGAAACAAACGGTCCAGAGCAGCTCAGAGGCTCGCTCGCTCTGCTCCCAGCGGGGCTAGCTGGCCCTGCTTCTCTGACCGCGGCTGAGAAGCGCCACAGCAGGGTGGCAGCATCTGTGAGATGCGGGCTGAGGCCTCCCTTACCCCTGCCAGGCTCCTCCTGGGCGAGGAGGAGCTTTTTGTGTGCATCCTCGTGCATTTGCCCATCTAGGATGTCAAAGATTGTGTCGCCCTGGGCAAGCAGCTCCACCTGATGAAGAGGGAGCTGCCGTCATGGACTGTGTCTGTCCCAGCAGGCCAAGTCCTGGCACCACGAGCCTGCAGCCTGCTGGAGCCACAGCCCAGCATCTGCTGGGGCAGCGTGCCATGTGTGCAACGAAGGGACAGGGACAGGGCAGGCCATACCATGGAGAGCCCCAGGACCTGAGCCACATTCTCTGAGATGTAGACCAGCTTGCCGTTGGCCGAGAGCACGAGCAGAAAGCCCGGCAGCAGGGAGAGCAGCTCCGCACCGAGGGCCAGTCCCGCAGGAGGAGCCAAGTCTGCTGCGGGCATGCAGGGTGAAGCGCTGGCTTGATGGGGTGGGAGCAGCATCCCCTGTGGAGCCCAGCCAGCGTGGGCTGCAGCAGTGCCAGGGGTGCCTGGAGGGAACAGCTGAGCCCCCCGCAGCTGGAGGCACACCAAGGCCATGGTGTGGAGGTAGGACAGTCGCTCCTTCTCCCGCGCAGAGATGGGCAGCAAGGAGCGCAGTGCCTGCAGCTCCACGTTGATCTGGTCCCGGCGGGCCTTGGAAGCACTCTTGGTTGACCTGTAAAGCCAGCCGTCTGGGGACACGTGTCCAGAGGGGGAGAGGGACAGCACTCCCTGCCCTCTGCTACATGGAGAGTTGCAAGCTCAGGGACAGAGTGGAGATACTCCCCTGGAGGTGCTTCCCTAGAGAGGCTCAGCATCCATGCCTGCTGCCTCTAGGAGAGCAAACCTTGGGTGGCTGTTTTGGTTGCAGCAGGCACAGGCAGAGGTGCTCATGGCTACCCATGAGGACACGCTGCTGGTGTGCCCCTCACTGGGGGCCAGGCTGGTCAATGACCTGTGCTTTGAGGGGGAGCTGAAGTGACACAGCCTCCCCACCAAACCCCGCAAGGATGGAATCTGTATCTGGCCCCAGGAAGCGAGCCCCAGCCCGTCACATCTGCCTTTGCCCTGTGACCACCTGAAGCCCCTCTGCCCCTCCGAGCTCCCGCGCCTCTCCCCGTGGGCGGGCTGGCAGCCCTGGCTGGGGCCATCCCAGGCCGGGGCCAGCCCTTCGCAGGGGCCA
>NW_008622692.1:0-6975 GCF_000691845.1 Merops nubicus | reverse complement strand
GAAGTCATCTTCTGTCTTCCTCTGGTCGATGAACTCCGACCAAAGGGCACTGCATGTTCTCAGCTACACAGGGCAAAATGATCCACTATTTTTCACTGATTACCAGAAGTCATCTTCTGTCTTCCTCTGGTCAATGAACTCCGACCAAAGGGCACTGCACGTTCTCAGCTACACTGGGCAAAACGATCCACTATTTTTCACTGATTACTTTTTCCTCTTTGTTCCTTAAAGCACTTGCAAAGACACATTCTGATGTCTGCACTTGTGCACAAATACAAGACAATGTCCCAAGTCAAGAGAAGTTCATACGGGACAATTGACCAGAGATGCACAGAAGTGACCATATTTTCCACTCTAAGGTTCCCTCTCAGCTTTGTATTTCTACATACAATCAAAGAGTTTGTCTCAGCTTTCCTTTCAGAGTTTGCATGTGTAGGACTTTTCTTTGATACTTTCAAAAATGAAATATACTATATATTATTTCATCTTATTTAGAGGAAAAACAAACATGAAATACAGACAAATGGAAAGATCCTGTCTGATTCTACCTTGTAACCAAATTTGCTTTCAGAGTAAATGACAGTGATGTGAAGAAATAGCATGTAAAAAAAAGAAAGTGCACAGACTACGTCTGAATTCTAGAGCTATGTTTTGCCAGTAATGGAGACTTGTGGTGCTTTCAACCCTGTCTTCACTGAAATCCATTAAGACTACTGCAGAACCTCTTGTCCCCCTTTATAACCTGCATGTTGTCGCTGCTTTTCAAACCCATCACTCCTAAGAATGTCTCCCTGGGAAGGGCACACAGCCCCAGTAACAGGAGCTGCACGTGAAGGAAATCCATTCAGGGGAGATGCTCTGGAATGTGCTACAGAGGAGAGTATTGCAAAAATGTCACAATACATCCTCCTGATAGTACATTCCCTGTGAGCTATACAAAGACAGAGAAGAGAAAGAGAGGCATTTGTATGGCAGCAGACACCCCAGAGCGATGGCATGAATGTGTGAGTAGCTAAATATAATGTGAAAAGGTTGCTTCCCCCAATTCTTTTTACCTTCTCAGTGCACAGAACAGAGGCTGGAGCAGTCACAGTAGAAACCATCCACAGCAGAACTACCACCCTTGAGTTACAATCAGTAATTATGTCAAACTGTCCCCATCCTTCAGAGCTACACCACAGAACTGCACCCTGGTGTCTTGGACATCTATGCCCTAAGACAGGACACAAGCAGCTTGTCCCAGCTCTCACGTTGCTTGACAGTGGATTATCTCTCCCTTGTGCACCACCAACCAAGGAATCTCCTCAGCTCCAGCTGAGGGACACCCTGAGATGAAAGTGGTTGAAAATAGAATATGTGTCACCCTTGTTCTCATGGCCATGGCCATGGATGGAGCCAGGATGGCAGATGAACATTTGGCTACTTCTACCAGTACAACTGTTCTTACCTCCCTGCAAAACCTACCCAGTGCTTGGCTGTTGCTGCCTTCCAAAATAGGCTGGTTTGGATTCCAGAGGTAAAGCATCTCTGCAGCTCACCCCATGAATCTGGATTAACTGCCAACACTAAAGTCACCCAGTGAAACTCAATCCTTCATCATCCAGGTGTCATCCTGTACTCATAAGCTAATTGCTTCTTAGGGTTCCTGTCTTACTCCTGGCTAGACTGTTGTTTTATCTTCTCACAACATGCTGAGGAAACAGGATCAGAAGAATTAAATTAATAGTCTGAAGTCTCACAACAAGTTTAGTCTATGGGCACCTGCCTCAAATTTTCTGACCTCCTACTACCTCACTTACCTGTTTCTTTGATTTCACATCTGTCTTGCAGTTACCATTAAACACTCTTCAAGTAATTGCATCCAGATAAGCAAAGGGTTAAAATTTGCCATGTTTGTCATGGAGTGAAGCATGTAGACAACACTGATCTGTAGCAGAACAGGGTGGGATTCTTCTGAGGTGACTGAAAAAATAAATGAGTTGTCCTTGTTCATAAACCTTTCTTGTGGCAGCAGGTCCTACTCAACAGCAATATGAACTACTGCTAAACATGAGGACAGAAAGCTCTAGAGTTTATAGCTACAGACTAATCAATCTACTGTACAGAAATCTTGAGGTCAAGTTCTTTCTCCTGAGCTCCTGCAAAGACATTGGATGTCCCACCGCAGAAGAGGTCGAGTTGAAGTCTGATATCCTAGTGTGTCTTATCCCCACAATTAAAAACACAAGTAAGCAGATGAAGAACATAGATGCATTTTGTGGCAAAATTACCAGTTATTGACTAAATATGTACTTACCTTAGGATCTAAGCAGCTTGTCCCAATGCAAGCCATGATGCCGTGTTATTTTTCACTCAGGAAAACCACATGAAAGCTGTTAATTTATTAGACCTCCATTGCACTTTGCTTAAATACTAGTTGTGGGCAAAGCCCTTTAGTATTCCTACAGTTCACCTGCCTAGATAATTAAAGGACTTCTTATCCAAGTTATGTGAAGCTGGATCACATCAACCCCTGATCTCGTTCCTCAGTCTCCCCCAAAACATGAAGGATGATACCTTCTACCTGCTCCAGCCCTGCAGGCTGAGAACCATCCATGGCAAAGCAGCCTCCTGGCCCTGGCCTCTGCACATCTCCAGCTCCTCTGCTTTGAGCAGCACTAGCAGCTCCATGTGGCTTTTTCTCAGCACACAGTAGATCTCAAAGCACTTCTGTCTGCCCTGTAACTGCTGTGTGCTGGTTCTGATACCTAGGTTGGCAATGTTGTTAGTTGAGCACCAGAGCAACACTTCGGTGAGTAGCTGCAGCTTTTAAATGGAAATATGTTCAACAGTGGGGAATTCCCAAGGCTCCTCTGACCAAAGGAAACAATATGAATACAACCTCATTAAAGACTAATGCGTGTTTCCAGGCATCGACAAACATCCAGGCAGCTCCTTGTGGGCCACAGGGGAGAGGTGCATGGAGCACTATAAAAGCTTTATGAATGACAGACTTGCCAAATTGCTGTTTAAACAAGGAAGCAAATGGGAAGACCATCTGCATCAGATTGAAACTGCTCATAATCCTGTCACTTGTGCCAGCGTGGCATGTTTAAGCTCTTGTGTTGGCACATGCCCAAGGGATGCTTTGAAGCTTTTACAGCTATGTCCTCCCCTCCCAGTCGTAGGATTTGAGGATCCTTTTGCCATTTCTCTTGGATTTATCAAGGAGCAGGTAACTTTCCTCCTTCCAGCAGCCCAGAGTGGGCCCTCCTCTGTGCCTTCAGCTCTGCATGCTGGAGAGCCACGCTGGAAACTCCCAGGCTTTTCATCACTACTTGCTCTCTCCCATCAACTCATAGCCCCTCTCTGCCTCATCCCCAGTATCAACCATCTCACAGCCTCATTCAGTCCTCAGCAAACCTCCACCAGGCCAGCAGTGCTGTTGTCCTTCTTTTACAGATGAGAAAGGGAGACATTAAAATTATTTGTGTGAAGTTACAAGATGAGTCTGTGTCAGCAAAGAGCTGATCCCACCTTTGCCACTTTGTTGGACTAGAGTGACCTTCTGCCCCTTACCTGGGACCCTGTCCTCAGACCTGGGACTGCACACCAGCCACAAGCTCCTTTCCACTCATTGCAATTAGTACAGTCTTTAAAGAGAGTTGAGGGAAAAGCAAACCACCAGCTCTTCACTCCTCATATAGATTTTTATCTTGTCTCTTTACAAGGAGCTTTGAAATAAAAATAAAACATTACTGATAATTAGCTCTAAAGACACCCAAGCAATTGTGCTGTATCACGTACGAGCTCTTTGATAATAGGACAGGCCTTGTGCCATGAATTGCTAATTAATTCTTTCTTAGCAAAATGTTTTGCTTAATTAAAGGGTGTACTGATTTATAAACACATCCCTAAATATTATTCACTTTGCATCTGCTGAAAAGAACGCAGACTGTTCCTGAGCTTTAGATTTCTTTTCAAATTATTCCATTACACTCAGCTACGCTCTTTTCAACATTGATTGTGACAGATTCAGAAATTATTAAATCATAAATACAAAGAGGAAAAGCTAGTGATACACACATAATGGGAAATGTTCTTTCAGCCCCCAAAATATTTCAAACAATGACAAAAGCAGAAACAGACAGGGAGGCAGAAATGAAGCTCCCGGTCCAGCTCTGCTCTTTCTCATGTTGGAGTAAATTATATCCAGTCCCCAGAGCTCAGCCTGATGGAAAAGCAGAGTAGAGATCTGTCTCATTTTTCCTGCAAGATCATTGCTGCTTAAATCAGGTTATATTTGATTGTTTGCTGCCTCTCATGGTGCTTGCATGGGGTGGGCTCATCAACAGATTCAGTCTTTGGCCTGGTTACAGTCGAGCTTTTTAAGCAGTTTCTTCTCAGTAGCTGCTGTTAAGGCATTTTCTCCTACAGCTGCACCTTCTGAGCAGGTGCTGTCTCTGCTGTGCAGCAGAGGAGTGCCAAAGCAGGTGAATGCATAGCTGGTGCCCCACAGGAGTCAGCACAGACATGTCCCCAGCATCCTGGTGGCTTAAACCCGGGGCTGATGAAGAAGCCTGGTCAAGGAGCTATAGCCCAACTTGCAGTGTGTGAGGTGTCTGAAAGATCACACCTGGGGGAGGGAGAATAGAGAGATGGGACCCTGTAAGGGATCCAGGGCCAGGCAGCTGGCTCAGAGGAGGTGTGGGGAAGATGGTGGGACATGGGAAGAGGGAAGGGTTGGGATGGGAGAGGAGCTGCACTAGGCAGGTTTGATCCAGAGGGTCTTTGGACACAGTAGGTTTTCAGGAAGTTTGACTGTGTAGAGCAGCCCAGGCCAACATAGCAAAGAGGGGGGGAAAGCTGATCCAGACCAGGATCACCACTGAGCTCAGCCCCAAGGTGATGCAGTTTCTCAGTGCCTCAGAGGATGCTCAGCTGAAGACAAAGGTGATGGGAGCAGTTTGCTTTTCCTGAAGCACATGAGTAACTCACTCCCCAGGAAGAATTCATCCTCCTGCAGGACGAGCTGCAGCATTGCCATGTGTTTTGGCATATGCTTGCCCTGTTTTGCAGGGCTTTCCTGAGCAGGGCCACCAGCAGGCACAGAGCAATAAGCTCAATGCACATCCCGTGTGACCCAGCCCAGCTACTCCTGCAGAGGACAGCACCTTTCGCCCTTGGCCACTGTCCCACCACCCTTAAGAGGGGCTGGAAGGCCTCAGGGAGCTGTGCTTTGGGATATGGAGCAATGACAGAGGTCTCTGCAGGGGTTCCTGATGCCACCTCTCCCTCCCATTCCATAGGGTCAGCCAGTTCTGCTCCAGACACAGCCCCTCAGCTCCAGGGCTGAGCCACCACCACGTATGCCTCTGTCCTCTCCATTTGCATGTGCCAGCCATAACTTGAAGAGTTTCTATTTACTCAGGGAAAATTAGTGATTTACTTCCCACACTGTTTACTTTACATCTTGTGCTGTATTACTGCCTGCTGCATAAATCCACTCCAGAGTACCTGAGGAGTGTTTGATGAAACACTGCCCTCTGAAATGCATAGGTTATAGTTGTCAGCAGCTGTAAGTCTGTCAGCACTCAAATGTAAATTCATTTCCACCCAGCATTCATTAGTCAGCCCAAATACCTCCTTCTTCTTTGTCTTTTCCCTCCTCATCATTACTGATGTATCATGTGGCAAGCTGTTGGTTACAAGTCTTCCACTGCCAGGATGGTGTGAAGAAGCTGAAAACCACACATACATTTCTAGGAAAACCTTTTGGGCTAAGGTTTTGTTACAGGCTGGGGACTCCAATGAGGTGGATGCAGAGAATCAGTTGTGAACACTCCCAAGCCACTTGATGAGCTTAAACAGAAAGGAGATGAAACTGGCTGGTTGTGACAGTTCTGATGTGACACCAGGTGAAATGCAGCTTTGCTCCATGGGGCTTCCTGGGCAGACTTCAGCGTTTCATGGACATGAAATGAAATGAGACACATGATCAGTGAGCACAAGTGACTGCAGGGGAAAGGAGAAACTCACTTGTGCCCCGAGAAGCTGGGCTGCTGAGTTGCCTGTTCAGCAGCAGCAAGATAGCCTGTTCCTCCAGCACAGAGAGCAGCTCGCTGCTGCAATGAGTCTGAACTCTTCTTTCACTCAGAACTGGATTTCCTCTCATGATCACTGCACTTAGCACCCTGTTTGTTTGCCTTAGAGCCTCTCTTCTCAATGGTTTCCCCATCCCTGCCTGGGAATTCCATACCATGGCGAATCTCTTACCTTCCCAGGTTAAGTTGCTCCAGCAGTTAATTACCCTCACTGCTAGCAACGTGTGCCCTATTTCTGCTCTGGATGCTGGCTGCCTACAGAGACATTATGTATGCTGGGCACTGGATAACACACACTTCACTGAATATATTTGCAACTTGATAATATTGCTCTGGTTACTTCTCCTCCTTAGCCTCTGAGCCCTGACTGGGGTAGAGCAGAGTTATTCTGCTCAAACCAGGGCAGCCATGCCAGCTGATGTGTCTGGATTTAGCCCATTATTAAATGCAAGATACAGTTGCTTATGACTCACATACCCAGTGGTTTGTGGTTTTGGTTTGTTTTATTTTTTCTCTTTTTCATAAGAAGAACAAAAAGGTTAAGCTGCTGCAGGTATTCATATTTAATCTTTTCCAATTACAATATGCATATCACTTTTCAAAAAGGATTTGTGACTTCTCCCACACAGACTTAAATGTGTCCAGATGAAATACCAACGTTATAGGCTAGGATTTTCAAAAGTACCTTAAG
The DNA here is from genome assembly GCF_000691845.1 of Merops nubicus. Taxonomy (NCBI): domain Eukaryota; kingdom Metazoa; phylum Chordata; class Aves; order Coraciiformes; family Meropidae; genus Merops; species Merops nubicus. Next base: position 201 of record NW_008622692.1, on the reverse strand, counting down.
GAAAGGCAAAATTCAATAAGGGGCGCCTGCTTCTTATTGACTCTCATTGACATCACTGATAGCTTCTGAAAAATCCCATCTTTAATCATCATTATTATGCCATAAGAAATGATCCCCCTCATTATCCCTGACATATTTGAGATACTGCCAGTACTCACAGCTGCCACGTAGAACCCATAAAATAAAATAAAATAAAATAAA
>NW_008622691.1:5663-7245 GCF_000691845.1 Merops nubicus | reverse complement strand
GCTGTGCTGGGGGTCCGCAGGGACAAGGGTGGTTTGGTGTAGCCCCTGCCAAGGTGGTTAAACCCCCCGTGGTACACAGGGAGTCCAGCTCCATCCCTGCTCCAGCCAGGGAGGGGCTTCCAGAGCAACAGCCCAAAATATGTCTATAATTTCCTGTTTCAAAAAGGATCATTTTTATTTAAATTAGGACCAGAAACATTCCAGGGAGCTTAGTGGGGCCTGGGGGAGAGCTGGGCCGCCCTGTGTGCCGGCACCTGGCGTGGCCCTGCAGGGTGTGGGATCCCTGACCGTACCCTGCACCAGGAGGTGCCCATGCTGTGCTGGCACCCAAAGACACCACAAACACAGTCACTGCCACCCCTCTGGCCAGCTTCCTCTGGCTGATGCCATCTAACCGTGCCAGGACGCAGCATGAGGCTGAACACTGCAGCCTCTCCCCGGCAGCCCCAAGGGCACCGGTATCTCCTCTTCCCCCTCCCCAGCTGTGTCACCACACCCTTGGCCCAGTACAAGCATCTTGCCAGCCCCTGCACGCTGGCATCGAACATGCACCTACTCCCATGCCAGCGTGCTGCCGAAAGGGCGGCAGCCATCCCCCCACCCCCCAGGGTTATCCAGCCAGGGGTTATCCTGCTGGCACAGTTGGCATTGCCCAGGCTCCAGGAGGAGCTGCTGGAAAGCCAGAGCTCCAGCTCAGCGCAACTCCACCAGCACCTGCGAGGAGCATGTGAAGCCCCACAGGCACTGCCACAGCCCCACCACAGCCACCTTTGCTCCAGCACCAGCGAGGAGCATGTGGAGCCCCACAGCCGCTGCCACAGCCCCACCACGACCACCTTTGCTCCGTCCTGGCCACCATTCCACGGGGACAGGGTCCCACTGCACTCAGCATGGCTCTCCCTGGTGCAGGCGACCTGCTCCATGGGCACAGGCACCCTCCTTTCCCTAAGGAACGCTTGAAAATACACTAAACAAGCCCAGTTACAAGTAAACCAACGCTGAGCCGCTGCACCCCCCTGCCACCCTGGAGGAGGTCTGGCCCTGCTGGCTGTCGGCATCCAGGGGCCTCCGTTGGGATGCTGGCTGGCTAGGATGCCTGTTAGCCCCCGGCAGGGTCGGCAGAGCCAGGTGGCTCACAGGAGGGATGTGGGTCCCCCAGCCATTAAGTTTCTATTTATACAGCACCGGCGCCGCACGCAGGGCTGTGCATGCCATCGGCACCTCCTGTCCCCCCGGCACGCCACGCCGCTCTCCCTGACCCCCGGGGAGGGATCCCAGCATGGGGAGGCTGACATGGGCAGTGGGGCAGGCAGCAGGGCAGGCAGTGCCCCTCCTGCAAAGCAGCATTAGGGATCTCTCAGCAGGCGAGGAGCAAAGCTCATTTGCCTGCCTTGGTGACCAGACAGGGATGGTTTTCCTGCAGGTGACACAGAGCTGGGCTCTCGTGAGCCCCTCTGGCAGAAGGACGACCAAACCCAATAGCACACTGAGGATTCTGGGGGGCAAAACCCAACAGTGCTGGTTTGCAAGCCCTGACGCAAACCTGCCCTTAGAGCCACTCTGCCACTCCGGGGCATGGGCA
>NW_008622691.1:5075-5445 GCF_000691845.1 Merops nubicus | reverse complement strand
GGCCGCCCCGCAGCCCGCAGCGGCTCAGCTCGCTCAGCTCCAGGATGGGCTGCACCTTCAGCTGCACCGTCTCCCCCGACTGCCGGATCATCTCCACGATCTCATCTCGGGATTTGTTCTCCCCGTTTCCCCCGTTGATCTCCCCCAGCCGGTCACCCGGCACCAAACCCAGCGCCAAGTCTTTGGTGCCGGCCCCGGGCTCGGCGAAGTGCACGACTCGCCGGTACACCTGCCCGTCGGGCGCCCGGTCCAGCATGGTGGTGCGGCGCAGGGAGAAGCCAAAATCACCCGTGTTGCGCCTCTGCAGCTCCAGCTGCCGCGGGGGCGGGGGCTGGGGGGGCACCAAGGTGGGACGCCGCAGCTCGGCGGG
>NW_008622691.1:2450-4970 GCF_000691845.1 Merops nubicus | reverse complement strand
TGCGGGGAGGGGGCTGCTGAGTGCTCGGAGGGGGTGGATGTCTCTGAGGTGCTCTCGTCCCGGCTTTTCTGGGAGAAGGAGAAGCGTTTGACGATCATTTGGGAGTTCTGCTTGGCCAAGGAGCCAAATTTGGCCGCCCGCTGAAGCACCGAGCCCTTGAAGTTGCCGTCGTCCACCTTGAGATCATCGCTAGAGCTGGCTGTGCTCAGGTGGCCTGAGTCCAAGATGACGCTGCCCCGGTTGCTGTCGGAGTCAATGTCCGTGAGATGCAGGTCGGAGCCGCTGGCCACCTTGATGGGTATGGGGTTGGAGATCTCCAGGCGGGTCTTGGAGTCCCGTTTGGAGGCACGGTTGAGGTTGAAGAAGCCCCGGCGCATACTCATCTCCTCCAGGCTCTTGAGCTCAGCTGCTGACATCCGCTCCTTCTTCTCCTTCTTTTCCTTCTTCTCCTTTCGGGTCCCATCCTTCTCTTTGTCCTTCTTCATCAGGTTGAACATGGTGGAGGGGTGCTCGGGGCACACCCACCCCTACAGCAAGGTGCTGGGTCAGGACGCTGGTCACAGCACAGCCGCCTGCCTGCAGAAGGACAGACAGGCAAGGGCACCATCAGACAGTAGCATGGCCAGCACCCACCTCTCCACCCCTCACTCCACCCCACCAGTCACCACAGCAGCCACCCTCCACCCCAGATAATGTCCCAGCATCCCCACCCTCCCCAGGGAAAGCAGCACTGGTCATCGTGTCCTTGCCCTGTCTAGGCACCAAGACCCAGAAAGGCAACAAGGGGGAGCCTTGTACCTCCAGGGATGCCCCAAATGAAGCCCAGCGACCTGGCACCCCCTGCACACTCATGCCAGCACTGGGGCTGGCTGCAGGCAAGACCCCCAGGACCTCCCGCAGCTTGGGAGCAGCGTGGGCGAGCGCAAGAGGAAGGTTTCCTGATTGCCTTGGCAGCGGTTCCCACCAGCACAGATGCTCACAGGGCAAAACCACCCATCCCTGCCAGTTGTGGCACCTCAGGCATCTCGCCCGCTCGTTCAAAAGCCCCTTGTTAAAGAAAGAGAAGCCTCTCTGCTGCTGGTCCTGGCCCCAGCCACCGCAAAGCCGCAAAGTTGCAGGGGACAGCTACGGGCAGTGTCCCCACCAGGGAGGGAGCAGGAAACACAGCCCTGAGCAAAGGCTGCTCTAATAAACAGGAACCTGTAAAATCACATCCCTCCCGAACACTGATAAGGGTCTAATTTTAGCCAGGGCAACGTAGAAACTTGTGACGTTGCCGGCGACCTCCAGGAACAGTCCTCCTTTCATTCGGGCATCCCGTGCGGGGCAGGGAGCACCCAGCCTCTGGCAAAACCACAGCCTGGCAGAAATCCCGGCCCCCTGCTGGAACATCCCACATGCACCCAGCGCCCGGGGGTACCCCCAGCCTCACCCTGCACAAGGCTGCTAGGGGACCCATCTGCTCCCTAGGGAAGTCAGTGCCCACCAGCCCCCCTCAAGTTCCACTGAGTGCTTGGGCTGTGGATAAACAGCTCCAGGCTGGAGCAGCCGGCTGGCAGTGCTGCAGGACGGGCTGACAGCTATATATAACGGGCAGGAAGCTGCACAGGAACTTAACCTCGGCACAAAGGACAACAGGAAAACTCCCCGCATTCGAAGCATCTGCTTTAGAGCTCTCCAGCGGGTGCAGGGGTGATGTTTGGGCAGGGCAAACTGTGTGGTTGAGCAGCACTGCCCATGGTGTGGGCTCTGTGGGCACCCTAGGTGCAAAGATGCCATGCTGTGCCATGCGACACCTTGGCTCCAGCGCAGCATCAGTGCTGCATCACCACCACTGCCTGGGCCACCTCCCAGCTATGGCACGTGGTCCCTGCTGTCCCTGAATGCACCCAGTAGGACTTGGGGAACCCGGCCTCCCCTTGGCAAAGCCACGTGTTCAGGGGATGCCAGGGGACTGCGTGAACCCCACCACACCCCAGGGCCATGACAGGAGCACACGTGCCCAGGAGAGGTATGGCTGCAGGGCAGGCAAGGGCAGAGCTCTGCAAGCACCAGCACGGCAATGGCCCCGGGCGCGCGATACCTACGAGGTGGCGAGGAGACGAAGCAAGCCACCAGCGTGGCCAGGCACTCACGTTCGCCGGCTCCGAGCCTCCTGCCCACAGCCAAGGGGGCTGCCATGGCTCTGCCCACAACACTCAGCCCCCGGGCTTGGCCTGTTCTGCCCTCCCCTGCAGCACCCAGCGCTTTGCTTAGATCCACAGCCAGGCACTCACGTTCGCCGGCTCCGAGCCTCCTGCCCACAGCCAAGGGGGCTGCCATGGCTCTGCCCACAACACTCAGCCCCCGGGCTTGGCCTGTTCTGCCCTCCCCTGCAGCACCCAGCGCTTTGCTTAGATCCACAGCCAGGACCTGCGCTGGGCAGGACCCCAAAACACATGAAAACAAGCCAGCTCCTTTCTCCTCTCCCAGGAACGGCGGCTGCAGGGCGACCGCTGACCCGAGCCCAGGGAGGGCACA
>NW_008622691.1:1740-1959 GCF_000691845.1 Merops nubicus | reverse complement strand
TTCTCTCCCCTGCACACACGCTCCCTCCCAGCCTTTGTACGCTCAACAAAAAGGGGGAACAAGCGTTACCATCTGCATCACTAATCAGGCAGCGCCGGCAGCTAGCGGCCTGGCCGCATGTGCCCCACACAAGGCCACGGCTGGCGGGAGTGGGGATGGGAGCTTTGTGGGCTGGGGAGAAGACCCCAGCGTGGTATCTCCTCTGCACCTGCACCCCCG
>NW_008622691.1:0-1549 GCF_000691845.1 Merops nubicus | reverse complement strand
GGGATTACCCCTCGCCAGGTGTGTTCAGGGCAGCAGGGTGTATGAGCCATGACACAGGAGGGAGAGGCGCCTGCACATGCCAGCTGTACCCAGGGACTGCGTGCAAGGACACCACTCGGGCTGGAAAGGGAGAGCGGCTGTCACCCTGGAAGACCCAGGTGGAAGAAAGGGAGACCCACTTCAAGTCCTCCAAATCCAAAAAACCCTCCCTGAGGCAGGAGCAAGGGGGGAAGCAACACTCATCCCCCCACCACACTCCCCTCACCCTCCCAGCACGGCCACGAGCCCCCATGTTCCTGCCAGGCTGCCGGGGAGTTCCAGGCGCTGCGGAAGGCGTTCACTGAAACTCCGGGCCACTCCTTCCCTCCCCGAGACGCAATCTCGTCCGACACGCTCCCCGCGCAGGGACCTGCAGTGCAAGTTTCCCGGTTGCCTGCCCTCCCTGCTCTGCTCCCCGCCGCCGTGCCGGCGGTAGGGCCGCGCTCACCCACCACTTTGGCACTGGAGCTGGTGGCCATCACCTCCTTGGGCACACCACGTTAGGGCGTCCCACGCCCCAGTTGTGCCCGGCCAGTCAGGGATGGTGTCGTGGCAGGTTGTGGGTGCTGCCAGCAGCAATGACGAGTGGTCAGCACAGCTCCCGTGCAGGGCAAAAGGGGCTGACCTGTGTGAGGGGCTGACCTGTGTGATGTCCTCGCCTCCTTGCTGGATAAAAGTTTTCTGCAGAACAAGGAAACTTAGGGGCTTTCCAAATCCCTCTGCACTGCTTCCCTTACGGACAATGCTGAGATGCGTCAGTAGGAAAACAATCCTGGATTTACCCGAGTCACAGCTGTGATGTGCCACCAGGCTGTCTCCAAAGCAGGATTTTGGGTCATCCTGCCACGGGAACCCCATGTCCAGCAGTGAATGGGACCCAGCCTGGCTTTGAAGCATCACCCTAGGCTGGTGGCAGAGGCCAGGAGGGTGCACAGGGTACATGCGTGGGGTGCAGCCATTTGGCACACCCCAGCAGCTGCCTCACCCCAAAGCCAGGCAATAAAACAGCCCGAGAATCCTTACAAAAGAGAGGTTGTCAGGTTGGCAATCGCTGCCAGGATCTACCAGGTGGGAGCAAAAGCAGGAGATGATTTAGTGACCAGCTGGTGAGAGGACAGGTGGGTCACAGCCCTGTCACCATCGGTCATGTGCCATCTCCCACAACACTCATTTCTAGCCCCAAATTTGCAAACTTCCCAAATTTCCAAACGGCCCGCCAGCACGGCCCAGCCCGTGGCAAAGGTGAAGGGCTAAGCCACGACTCATCAGTGGGCAAAGTTCAGGGCCGGCGCAGGCGCTGTGGGAACGCCCAGCTCCCAATGGGTCACGGGGTGTCGGGCACTGCTGGGTGGGGGTCCCCCAGTGCCAGAGTGCAGGGCCAGCCCACGGCGTGGGAACGTCATCGGCCATGGGCCCACACTTTTCTGTAATTACCCTAAGTTTAGCTCCGGCGCTCGCTGACCAGAAGATTTGCATCTCACAGGCCGGCTGGAAACCACACTATTTCTGG
>NW_008622690.1:423-1677 GCF_000691845.1 Merops nubicus | reverse complement strand
CAAGAGGACACCCAAGGCCTGAAGGACACCCCAACACCCAGAGAACACCCAACGCCAAGGGGACACCCAGCTCTAGGGACACCCAATGCCAAGAGGACACCCAACACCAAGAAGACACCCAGAAGACACCCAGCTCTAATGACACCCAACGCCCAGAGAACACCCAACTCTAGGGACACCCAATGCCAAGAGGACACCCCAACTCTAGGGACACCCAAGGCCCAGAGAACACCCAACTCTAGGGACACCCAACGCCAAGAGGACACCCCAACTCTAGGGACACCCAACACTAAGAGGCCCCCCAATGCCTGGAGGCCCCAAAACACCCAGAGAACATCCAGTGCCAAGAGAAGTCTCAGTGCCAAGAGAACACCCAACACCAAGAGGGCACCCAACTCTAGGGACACCCTACATCCAGAGAACACCCAAAGCCCGAAGAACACCCAACTCTAGGGACGCCCAACGCCCAGAGAACACCCAACTCTAACAACACCCAACTTTAAAGACACCCAGTGCCCAAAGAACACCCAACTCCAAGAGGTCCCTCAATGCCTGGAGGGCCCAAAACACCCAGAGAACACCCAACTCTAACAACACCCAACTTTAAAGACACCCAGTGCCCAAAGAACACCCAACTCCAAGAGGTCCCTCAATGCCTGGAGGGCCCAAAACACCCAGAGAACACCCAACTCTAACAACACCCAACTTTAAAGACACCCAGTGCCCAAAGAACACCCAACTCCAAGAGGTCCCTCAATGCCTGGAGGGCCCAAAACACCCAGAGAACACCCAACTCTAACAACACCCAACTTTAAAGACACCCAGTGCCCAAAGAACACCCAACTCCAAGAGGTCCCTCAATGCCTGGAGGGCCCAAAACACCCAGAGAACACCCAACTCTAACAACACCCAACTTTAAAGACACCCAGTGCCCAAAGAACACCCAACTCCAAGAGGTCCCTCAATGCCTGGAGGCCCCAAAACACCCAAAGAACACCCAACACCGCCAAGAGGACACCCAACCCTAACGACACCCAGCTCTAAGGACACCCAGTGCCCAGAGAAGGTCCAATGCCCAGAGAACACCCAACTCCAAGAGGCCCCCTGATACCTGGAGACCCCAAAACACCCGGAGAACCCCCAACACCCCAAGAACACCCAACTCCAACGTCACCCCACCCCAGAACTGCTCACCTTCGGCGCAGAAGGGCCCCCGGTGCCCGGTGCCGGCGCAGTCGCAGCGGGGCTGCCCCC
>NW_008622690.1:0-225 GCF_000691845.1 Merops nubicus | reverse complement strand
CCAGAGAACACCCAATGCCCCAAGAACACCCAACTCTAGGGACACTCAATGCCAAGAGGGCACCCAACCCTAATGACACCCAACTCTAAGGACACCCAGTGCCCAGAGAACACCCAGTGCCAGGAGAACACCCAACTCCACGAGGCCCCCTGATACCTGGAGGCACCAAAACACCCAGAGGACACCCAACACCCAGATAACACCCAACTCTAGGGACACCCAGTG
>NW_008622689.1:1166-2957 GCF_000691845.1 Merops nubicus | reverse complement strand
CTCCACTGATTCCAGCTGCTCCCTGGCTCTCTAACGATTGCTTTCTCCTCACTTTCTTGTTTCCTGTTTCAGCACTACCTCAGAATGTTATAACAGCAGATCTGAAGTATTACAGTTGAGCATTTCCTGATGATTGCTACTGGCTATGAAGGCAAATGAAGAGTGTATACAGGCATGATTTAAAGATATGAATGACCAGGAATAATGCTGCTCTGTAGAGCAGGTCACATGCTTTTACCAGGCTTGTTGACAATGGCTTGCTGTAACAAATGGTTCATTCTCCTGCCTGCAGCCTGCTGTCATCTTCATGTATTCAAACTGACACTCCAAGGTCACCTAGAAGCTGAAATAAGAACTGAGACATTTATCCTGTGAGACACTATTTAAGTGAGATAACCTATTTAACTTAAATAGGTTACAGTTTTAATGTCTATCTTTCCAGGGTTGCTTTAGAGAGGAAGATTTAAAGAGACATTCCTGTCATCCTTGCTCCCTCAGTCCACACGAAGCAGCCACTTTGCTAAAGGACTTACATTCTACAGCCTGGCCTACCCCATCACCTTCTTGAATGTCTTCACTGGCATTGTACTTCACTTGTACTGTGTTTCCCTGGCCTCCACAAATTCTTAATTTACTTTTCATTAGCTTCTCTTCCCCAGTCTGTTTCTGCTCCTCCTGCTCCTTCCATTTCTCTACCATCTTTGTCTCCCTGTACTTTCTGGCTAATACTGTCTCTTACACACACCCTTTGCCCTAGATAGGTCTGTGTATCTGCTATGTGTCCTATTCATCTCCAAAACCCTTAATTTCCTCCAGGGAGCTGCTCTGATTAATTTGTCTCATCTCTGGTCTCCCTTCCTTGGTTTGTTTGCATGTCTATCTGCTTCTTTTTCTATTTGATCCTCTTTGTGGGCTGAGGCAATTTGTAGCACAAAAAACACATTAGTTCAGGTTTGTGAATAGTATGCATACTCCTGAGAGCTATGGCAGTGTCACAGTGCCTTTTCTGCCCTTCATCCACCAAGAATACAAATCTATTATAGCTCCAGTCAATATTTCATGCTTTTAATTGACAGTTCAGTCAGCTGATCAGGACAGCAACTGTCACACATATTTACAGCACTCCTTTCTTTGTCACCAATGGCTTCTTGACTAAAAAGACATCAAGCAGGAATATATTAGTATAAGCCTGGCTCTACTGAAGTTTTTGCATAAAGCACACAGAGCCAGAGCAGTTTGTTGTTCCTGTAGTGGGACACCAAGGATGGAGCTGATGGAGGTCCTGCTGTGGCCAGAAGGCTGAAAACTTGAAGGTGACTTGTTTAAAGATTTTTTTACTACATCTGCAAGGTACCTTTGCTTCTTTGCATACCCCCTAGCAAATCCTTTCACTCTTTGAAGCTGATAAACAGTTGTTTGCCTTAACGACAATAAAGCCTACATTAGATGTCATTCTCAAGGCTGTGTGTTAGATTCTATGTATACAGTATGTGTTCAGACAGTATATAATCCCTTTGAGATAGGTAACCTAGAACAGTTCAATTTATGGAAACCATCATGCTTTTTTTTTTTTTCTCAGTATGTAGCTAAGTTTAGCTGCTGTTGCTGTATGAAGTTCTTTGTTCCTCTGCTACAGTCTGAGTGCATTTATGTTACTGGTGCCTAAGCATTTTCACGAACTGCTTGCTCTCTGGCATTCTTTGTTGTCAAGGTTTAGGGTCAGGGCTGTCCTGTGATCTGTAACAGAAGCTCTCTATTAACCCCTCTCCTCTCCCACAAGTGAACTGAAAG
>NW_008622689.1:0-1135 GCF_000691845.1 Merops nubicus | reverse complement strand
GGGAAAGAGACCTATGCATTGGAAAATAAACCCAAAACAGCCTTAATGAAAATGATAATAAAACAATACATATAAATATGTACAAACCCAGTATTGAACCTAACTTCCCCCACCCCAATGGCAATTACATCACTGTCAACACTGGTGCTGAGGAGCAAGCACTGGGGGAAGTCCCAGACTGGACCCAGTGGCAGACAGGAACTGGATTCAGGAACACATGGATCGATATTGAAGGCAGAATGGACTGAGTCCTCCTTAGATGACAGCCATTGAAGAAGAGAGCTTGACCCTTGTGATCCTTCATCTGTATACTGAATATGATGTATATAGAATGGAATGCCTTGCTGGTCAGTTTAGGGTCACCTGTCCTGTCTGCTCCTTCCCACAGGTGCAGCCTTTTAGTTCCTGCACCCCCCAATATGGTACACAAGATTTAGCAGTGACCTTAGTCTTCACACCAATCCTTGGTAGTAGTTCTAAACATCGAGCATTGTCACTGCTAGAAGAAGTCACTGTCTATAAAAATATTCCATTAACTTCAGAGAATGTAGTTAGTCAGAAGAGACTTAGCTGAAAAATAAAATCATTGAACAGAATTAATTCTGCTCTAACTCAAACCAGGACATTTGTACATGTCCCATATTTGACTTGAAAGCTTTTCGCCTCTGAGGTAAATCCTTTTCCTCCATGCTTAAGAGAAAAGTGTTAAATTGCTTCTGGTTAGAACCTCCAGAAAAAAAAAAAAAAATCCTGTGGAGGTGCTCCTGAGTGCTTTTATTCATATGGAATAAATAAGATCACTTTGGAAAAGATCATTAAGATCATCAAGTCCAACCATTAACCCTACTCTACTAGGGTACAGGATGATAAATTCATTGTATAAATGATTTTAAGATGTGGTTTATTGTTTAATGCTTTCTAATTTTCTGTTGTAGGAGGAAGAGTAAGTAATAGGAAGAAAAGCCATGTGGAGGGGCAAGAACCAGGAAGAATAGTGGGGCTTTCTGTGCATCTACACGAGATGCTAATGAAGACAAAGAGTGTGATTTTGGTGAATAACATGGGATCAGATACTGTATGACCACTCTTGTGAATAGTATGACCATTATTGTGCAGTTGACATGCCAGAGGGACA
>NW_008622688.1:614-963 GCF_000691845.1 Merops nubicus | reverse complement strand
GGATCCCACTTCTGACACCAAAAATGTCACAAACCAGTACCGAAGGGGCACCGGGTCAGGTTGTTTGTGACTTTAACTAGGGGAAGAGTACTGAGGCCGAGATGCCCATGTGGCATTCGCCTCCCAGGGGAAAACAGGTTGAAGCCCCTCACCATGCTCAATAATCAGTGTTGAGACCAGATATATATGTATTAGTCCAAAACAAAAAATTTATTCTGGTAACGAAGAGAGAGAGGGGAAAAAAAAATAACAAACCAAAAAAAAACCAAAGTATCTGTCCAGAGACTGAGGATTGAGACTCACTTGAATCCAGCGCCTAGGATGACGTTGTCAGAAGTTCCGGCACCGA
>NW_008622688.1:0-204 GCF_000691845.1 Merops nubicus | reverse complement strand
CATTCTTTGGCCAAGCGACCGATCTTACCCAGCTGTGTCCCGACGAGATGGGTTGTTGCTGAGCTGGTCCCTGGAGAGAGAGAACCCTGCCCAGGCCGTGCTTAATATAGTTTATCTTTTAAATCTCCTGCGGGATTTTGCCTCTGTTGACCAAATTGACAAAGCCCAGGCAATGATACTAAGCTCCAATGTCTGTAAGGAGTC
>NW_008622687.1:0-5019 GCF_000691845.1 Merops nubicus | reverse complement strand
GAGGGGCACAGGGCACCTACCTGCGGGACAGGAGCTTCCCCCCAGAGCTACCGAGCTGCTCCCCCTTGGGGTACCCTGCACACCCCTCCCTGCACACCCCCTTCCCCACCCCACCGCCAGCAACCCCCAAACGACCTCCTCAGCATCCCAGGGGACAGGAGCACCCCGTGCTGGGCTCACTGGGTAAACTGGACCCTGCCACAGCCGAGCAGGGGTGACAGGGGTGAGGTGTCCCCACCAGTGCCAGCAGGTCGGGGCGTGCAGGAGTGTCCCCACCCCAGCCAGAGCCACTTCCCAGCCCCACCAGCTCATCCTGCTCACCCCCAGGGCTGCCACAGCTCCCCAGGAGCTATAAATCAGATATATTTGGATATAGCCACATCAGATATGGACATATTTCTGTGCATGGGGTTACACACAGTACAGCCCCGGGCAGCACTGAGCCCCTCCGAGCCCAGCTCCTGCTGGCAGGGGATTAAAAAAAAATCCCAATTTTTATTTCAAGGAGGGAAGGGGAATTAAACCTGGCCCCTGGGATCAAGGAGGGGTGAAGCCCAAGCCCTGCAGGATGGCAGGCAGCGGCTCAGGACCCAAGGGTGCTCAGCACCCCTGAAGTCAGGTTTGTCAGGGACTGTGAAGAACAGGAAGGATGGGACACAGCGTGTGTGGGGACAGGGACAGGTCAGTGGTCACTCTGGCTGATGAAGGCGCTGGGGGCCTGTGTTTGACCCCCTCCTTGGGAACATTGTGCCCTGGGGATGGGGGTGGCTTCACCTCTGGTTCCTCTGGCGTGGCTGGAGCTGCCTCATGCTGTGACCAAGGGGACAAGCTCTCCTCTGAACCCCCAGCTCCTGCAGTCAGGGGATCCAGCCCCATCACCTCCTGGCTGCAAACAAAAAGCGCCTCTCGGGCAGCGTGGCTGGAGGGGCAGGCAGAGTGCAGTGCCAGGACCAGACTCATAAAATCTGTGATCATCAAGTGTGATTTTTTCCCTTCCTACCCCAACTCTGCCCCAGGACAGGCTCCACACAGACCCACACACCCCCACAGCAGCCCTTCTCCCCAGTGCTCAGCCCTCCTCACCCATTTCCACACCATTCCCCCCCCTGGGTGCAGATGGGGGGCAGGTGCTGAGCCACCCACACACCTCAGCCCCATACCACCCCCTGAAAGCAAGCTGAGGAGCCAGCTACCAGGAATATCTTTTCCTGGGGGCTAATTATTGATTGTGGCCAGTAATAAATATTTCAGGAGGGATTTGCAGGCGAGCTCCGTGGTAACGGCACAGGGAGGAAGGATGGGTCTTGTGTGCCCTGCTCCACAGCTGCCCCTCCCACACAGACCTGGGCAAGTCCTGCTGCCCCTTGGAGGAAGGAGTGTTTCTTCTTGTCTGATGGAAAATCTTCAGGATGTGGAGAATCTCAGGAAATTCCTCACCAAGGGCTGTGGCCTCAGGATGCTGCACATCAGAGATGTCCTCCCAGGAGTAGTTCAGCCTTGCAGGGCCTTGAGAAAGTCAGAAACATGGAGCATGGCAAATGGGGTGTTGACCACAGTGTGCTGGGCAAGAATTAACGAAGGCAGCTCATCACCTTGGACCCTTCTACAGAGCCTTGCTGTTCCTGCAGCCACCGCTCACCTTGCAGAGAAAGAGCAGAAAGGGTGGAAACGTGAGGGGTGTCCACTCACCCCTGCAGTGATGGAGGGATGCTGGACCCCACAGTGCCATCAACATTGATCCTGGCCATGCAGAGCTCAGCCAGCTCCTGGGCTGGAAGAGACAGACACGAGCAAAACAGTCAGCCCAGACCTGGGTTCTCTTCTCCCAAATTACTGATGATAGGATGAGAGGAAATGGCCTCAAGTTGCACCAGGAGAGGTTTCAATTGGATATTAGGAAGAATTTCTTCCCTGAGAGAGTGGTTGGGCACTGGAAGGGGCTGCCCAGGGAGGTGCTGGAGTCACCATCCCTGGAGGGGTTCAAAAAATGAGTAGATGCAGCACTTGAGGCTGTGGTCTGGTGGTTAGGGAGATGTTGGGAGGAAGGTTGGACTTGATGATCCTAGAGGTCCTTCCCAACCATGGTGATGCTATGATTCTAAGGATGCTGAAAATGAGAGAACTCAGCTTCAGAGTGGGCCGGGGGCTGCCTGTGGCTCTGAATTTTTGCAAAACAGCTTTGTGCAGGAGGAGGGCCCCCAGCAAACACTCCCTGAGACACAGTCGGGACTGGGGCAGTGCAGAGGGATGCTCCAGGCATGGCACGGAACCTCCCCAGCCAGTGAAGTGCTGGGGCTACAGAGAGGGACACAGCCCAGCCCGAGCACCACCCCAGACACTGAGACCCGTGAAAGGTGCTCTTCAGCTGGCCTCGAGCAGGTCACACCCCCTCTGATCCACACATTACCCACCCAGGGAAAAAAAACATCTCTGTGTGGCCCAGAACCACGCGGGGCAATTAACTGTTGTTCCAGAGAGCTTTGGAGGTGACAAACACCCCAGGCCGTTAATTAGCCGGGTGGCCTTTCCAATTAGCCAACAACCTGGGCTGAGATTTTTTCCAGAGCTGCCTTAGAGGATCCGGTTTCCCCTTTCCCAGGGAAATTAGCAGGAATTAGGCACTCAAATCCTAAACGCAGCTTTGCAGGGCTCGGGGGCAGTTGCTGGGACACAGGGCAGAGGGGGACAAAGAGGTTCCCCCCTTGGGGCCACCTTCCAGTCACCCACATCCCCCCCAAGGCAGCTGCATTTTGGGGGCAGACGAGATGCCTGCAGTTTGGCAGAGCCTGCTGAGCTGAGGAAGCAGAGGATGATTCCAAGCACCTTCTTTTCCAGGGGACCTTGCAGAGGTGCAGCTTTACCCAAGCACTGGGCACACATTTCCCCATCAGATCTCCTTCCAGGCCTGAAACCTTGGCAAAGAAACCCCAAAGATACCCCCTAACTCATGTGTGCACCCCAGATAGGCAGCACACACATCCCACCGTGCCAGCAGCAGCGTGTCCTGAAACTCAGGGCTTGGTGCTCTCAAAAGCAGCAGCATTAAGCCTGTAATTTATCAGGTGATTTAGGAATTTGTCCCTGGAATAGGGCTACAGGAAAACACTGCGCTGGGGAGCGTTAAATCCACGCTGCCTCTGCGGGTGAGAAGGAAGGAGCTGTTTAATCAAATTAAAAGGACTGTTTCGGGGTGGGTCCAGGGCTGCTCGGCCACATGGGGCTTCATCAATGGAAACAAAGCCGGGAGGGGAAACAAAGGCCCCGTCCCCATCCCTGTCCCCTCCTGCCACCGCCTGCCAGCCCAGCAAACACCCCAGCCAGGGCCATCCCCCCCCCAGCATCCCCAAACCAGCTTGCTGGGCTCACTGGGATGGCAGGAGCAGCACGATGGGGGGAACGAATCACTTCTTGTGTCCCTCTTTCCAGCCATTTCCACTCGGGGCTGGCTGCAGAACTGACCTGCAGGTTCTGGGATCCTGCTCCCAGAGCCACAGCAGCCACAGGCTTTCCCTGGGGAAAACTGCAAAAACAAAAGTGAAAATGATCTTCCTGGACACCCTGGGCCCTGCCCGGATCCTGGCACAGCCCTGCACGGGCACCACACACAGTTTCTTCTGTTTAAAGTGGGGGGCACTGCCCTGCAGCCCCCTCCCCTCAGTGCAGAGCTCACTGCCAGGCTGTTTCCCAAATCCCCTGGGTCTCCCCATCCTGGCAAACACACTCTGACCACCCAACACAGCCCATTTCCCCAAATCTCTTTTTTTTCCCCCCTCCCCACTGCGTGCAGTCACGTGCTGGTTTCCCACTGGGGTGGGATGCTCCACCAGGAGCCTCTCCCCACCACCCTTCAGTGGCTGGAGACCACCACAGCACCCTCCTGCTTTAAAGGTCACCCCCCGGGGGAACACGGCCCGGAGAGGTAAAAAAAATTGAGCAAGAAATGGCCAAAAGTTTCAGGGAATTGCCAAAAGTTTCAAATTCCTCACCAGACTCACGACACAGGGGAGAAACCTCAGCATGGCCGTGGACAGGGCTGGGGCTGCTGCAGGCAGAGGACACCCCAGCACCCCCAAACGCAGCCAGGGAGAATGCAAATTTTAGCCAAAAAATAAACCCAAAAAGCAACAAAAAAATATACTCCCTGTCCATGCCCAGGGCAGGGAGCTCAGCCCCAAAATGTGGTGGTACAAGGGGGTTGATGGATGCTCTCCTTGCAGGGGTTTGAAAAGGCATCAGCCTCTTACAGGGTGTTTTTTCCTCCCCCCTTTATACCTTCCTTTTTTAATCATCAGGAAGGGACACTGCTTGGATTGTGTTTTAGTCAGGGGAATTTGCAGGGGATTAAGAAATTGTTTAGGAAATTTAAGAAATCCAAATAACAATTAGCAAAAAACCAAAAACTAAATGCCACAAGCCTGGCTTGGGTTGATTCGTTTCTTTTTTTACAGCATAAATTTACAACATTTAATTGAATTTAAATGTAAATCGTTGACAAAAATTTAATTTAAATCATTTACAAAATTTAATTTAAATTTAAATATTATTTTTACAGCATTCTTCCCTGCTGAAGAAGTTTTGCACGTGCAGGTATTGATACTTCCAATTTTCACATTTTTTGAAGGTGCTTTTTTGGAACAAAAACTTGCCTGAAACTTCAATCCAGCATCAGCCAGTCTAAAGCTCATCTCCAAACTCCAGATTTCGACCATTTGTGTCAGGATGATCGAAGGCACCTAAATCAGAGCTTCCATCAAATTTGTGATGGGATTTTCCACAGGAGTTTGGGGGAATTTTGCACAGTTGCATCACTGAGAGGATGCTGAGCTCTGCCTCTCCTCGTGTCCCATCAAAAAACTCCACCAGGAGAGCCCAAAATGCCTTGAAAAAACCTTTCCCCTGCCACAACAGGGGCACGGATTTTGGGGGGGGGACTTCTTTGGAAAGCTGATCTCTTCCAGCCTGACTTAAACCACTCCCAAAGCACACCGCAGGGAATCAGGAGGAAGCTTTTTTTAAACC
>NW_008622686.1:0-1818 GCF_000691845.1 Merops nubicus | reverse complement strand
CTGATTGTATTACTTTCGCAGATGAACAATATGCTGATTGTATTACTTTCGCAGATGAACAATATGAGATTCCAAATCAACAGTTTGCCATTTTTCACCAACTTTCCGGGCCCATTCCCTATGCTCAAAAGGATAGAGTATAGCCCCGTTGGGGTTTAATCCTAAAGCAATGACAGGGTATATCAGGTGCACTGAAGCACTGTGTATGGTTAACACAAAAGCTGTGGCTGTGTTTGTGGTGGGGGTATAAGTGAAATTTACCAAATTCCACCAGGACTGGAGTTTCCTTACAAAGTCAGTGGCACTGTCCCAAACTATCTTCCAAATTTCAGTGGGAAAAGTCTCCCCCTCCCCTTATGATGGGGCCAGCCACTGATTGCATCCATAATTGAGCCTGGATACAACTGAGAGCCAAAGAAATGTTATTTTGGGTTATGCCAAACGCATCTACAATCAATTTGTGGTCTTTTATATTCACCATGGCTCACCGTAACAACAGGGAGAGGCAGCCTGAGAAGGACTCCGGTGAACACCAACGGTTTGTCCGGGGACTCCTTTTGACTTCCCTCCCGCAGTCAGACAGTGAGCGACACAACGGTGCAATGTCAGCTAAATCGAGATATCACACGGGAACTGCGAGTGGCAAACCTCAGTGAGTAGGAATCTGGCTCTGGTTAAAAATTCTAGGAAGTCTGGTTAAGCTGTGCCTTGCAAGTTCTGTCTGGTTCTTTATCTCGCCGATTCTGGTAAAATTGGAACCTCTGGTACAACTTCCATCTGGTTTTTGGGCTCATCTGATTAAAATTGGAACCTCTGTATCTACCACGAAAGTGACCAGATACCATTTCAGTCCAACGGCACAAGTAAGCTCCAATTCCCCATTTTTGTTCTGAACCAATCTCAATACGTTTTGCCAGTCTTTTGGCATCAGGGTAGTTTTGGAGCCTACTTGTATTCTTACTATTACTTTTTCATTTATTGAGGGGCCATTACCATTATTGCTAATGTCCGTATCAGGGACTTGTATCTGTACCCTCCTCTGCCGCTGACCTCATTCTTCCCTCTCAGCAGAAGGAGGGCTACTTAGTTTTGCTGCTGGGTAGCCCTGTCGGCTGATCTCCTCTGCTCAGCTGACCTCCCTTGGGAGCTTGACCTTGGCCTAGGCCTCACAGGCTGACTAGTTTGACTATGTTGGTTAGTCTGGGTATTCCTGTATTTTTCCCCACCAGCTCTTTACCAATTGCTATAATTGGAGAAGGGAATGGTTCAGGGCTAGTACTGATTCAGGGAATCCCAAATGCCTGGCTTCATCCTTGAGCTTGGTGAATCCCCCCCTGCCGGGTATACTCTGGTGGGATGTATGGCCTGTTAAAGTGCTGGCTCCCTTGTGGGCCTGTCAAACGACCACCCCTAGGAAGGCCGGTCGGTTGCTTTTTCTGTTGGTTTCTATTTACCACTGACCAATCACCCCGTGATCTCTCCTGCTGCCTGGAAGGAGGAGGAGAAGGATGAGTAGAAAGAAATTGAGGCTGCCTAGCAGCTACTGCAGCACAGGTAACTTTATTGACTTGTTTAGTGAAAAGGGATCCCTGGGTTCCCCTACATATTCTACTGTGGGACAGCAGTAAATTGGTCAACTGTAGCCATGTGAGGCTTATCCTTCCTGTCTCAATTTCTTCTTGAAGTGTCATTACTATATTTTGTAATTTTATAGGGAGTACCTGGACTAATGGAATCAACCTCTCCCCCTTCACCTTCAGGTTCAAAGGGCCATTCTGTTCTGGTTTTAGCTTACGATCATATATCATTTGCAAAGTT